>NC_092011.1:38432634-38507634 GCF_044704955.1 Pristiophorus japonicus
CGGGGCAGTGAGCACAGGGCGTGATGGGTGAGCGGGACTGGGTGTGAGTTAGGACACGGGTCAGCGAGCACAGGGGGTGATGGGTGAGCGGGACTCGGTGCGAGTTAGGACACGGGGCAGCGAGCACAGGGGGTGATGGGTAAGCGGGACTGGGTGCGAGTTAGGACACGGGGCAGCGAGCACGGGGTGATGGGTGAGCGGGACTCGGTGCAAGTTAGGACACGTTTTGGATCATCTCTAGTTTACGTCGGGTAGAATGTGGGAGGCAGCCAGGAGTGCAGCGTGTTGGAATAGTCAAGTCTGGAGGTAACAAAGCCATGGGTGAGGGCTTCAGCAGCGGATGAGCTGAGGCAGGGCAGAGACCAGCGATGTTAGAGGTGGAAAAACATCACCTTTATTAGCAGAGCCAATACACTGTATACTACATGAAGTGCCCGTGTCGTTGGAAACCACACATCATCTGACTTGCGCCGTGATCAGCCCCGTGGGAGTTCTGTGTATGTCTTCATTCCACTTGTGCATCAAAATAAAATGTACTGCATAATTTGTCATCAGTCAAAGTGACCATAAAGCTGTCGGATTGTTGTAAAAACCCATCTGGTTCAGTCGTGTCCCTTCTCAGGGAAGGAAACTTGCCGTCCTTACACGGTTTGGCCTCACGTGTGACTCCAGCCCCACACCGGCGTGGCTGACTCGTAACTGCCCTCTGGCCACTCACTTGTATCAAAAAACCCGCCACACTGCGGTTCAAGAAAGCCTCCCCCCACCACCCTCGTGGGGCAATTAGGGGGTTGGGTAATAAATGGCAGCCGCGTATCCGCGGCATAACTAAAACCGCCTGTTTCCCCCTCCGTAACATCGCCCATCTCCGCCCCCTGCCTCAGCTCATCCGCTGCTGAAACCCTCATCTGTGCCTTTTGTTACCTCCAGACTTGACCATTCCAACGCACTCCTGGCTGGCCTCCCACATTCTACCCCACGTAAACTAGAGGTGATCCAAAACTCTGCTGCCCCCGTGTCCTAATTCGCACCGAGTCCCGCTCGCCCATCACCCCTTGTGCCCCGTGTCCTAACTCGCACCGAGTCCCACTCACCCATCACCCCCTGTGCTCACTGACCTACATTGGCTCCTGGTTAAGCAACACCTGAATTTCAAAATTCTCATCCTTGTTGACAAATCCCTCCATGGTCCTACACCCCTCCCTATCGCTGTAACCTCCTCCAGCTCCCCACACCCCTCCCGATCTCTGTAACCTCCTCCAGCCCCTACACCCCTCCCTATCTCTGTAACCTCCTCCAGCCCCTACACCCCTCCCTATCTCTGCAACCTCCGCCAGCCCTTACACCCTCCCTATCTCTGTAACCTCCTCCAGCCCCTACACTCCTTCCCATCTCTGTAACCTCCAGCCCCTACACCCCTCCCTATCTCTCTAACCTCCTCCAGCCCCACAACCCCCCCGAGATGTCTGCACTCCTCTAATTCTGCCCTATTGAGCATCCCTGATTATAATCGATCCACCATCGGTGGCCGTGCCTTCAGCTGCTCCCTAAACCTCTCCACCTCTTTCCTCCTTCAAGACGCTCCTTAAAACCGACCTCTTTGATCCAGCTTTTAGTCATCTGCTGTAATTTCTTACGTGGCTCGGTGCCAAATGTATTTTATTTATCTTAATGCACTCCTGTGAAGCACCTTGGGACGTCTTATTATGGTAAAGGCACTAAGTTGTTGCCAGCGACGCCCTCATCCTTTTTAATGTACCTATGGGCCGAGGCGGACTAAATTGGACACCTTTCATAGAGCTGGCACAGGCGCGACAGGCCGAATGGCCGCCTCCTAGGCTGTAAGATTCTATCAATTTGTCTGCAAGAATGACTTTGTTATGCCCCGCAATGTGAGGCAAATAGGCGATGTCCCTTGGGTTAATGTGATCTATTTATAGAGCTATGTACGGCGCAAGTAATTACATGTCGAGCTTGTGTCTGGCTCCTGAGTTGTGTATGTGTTTCACAGGGTCTGTACTGCGTTATGAAGTACTGGAAAATGTCATTCCTCCCTTGTGACACCAATATTTTCTGTTGATCGAAAGCAGTTTACCGCTCGCAGTTGACTCACGTCTCCAAGCATTGGAGGGTGACTGCGTAGATTATTCTGTGAATCATCGGCAGACAGTGTGGTGCATGCTGTTGGTTGAAATACAATACATACACGCAGTGGCTTTAGTCTACTGATGGCTTTATATGATAACCGCTACATACGGACTAACTCACTCCTGGTTATCATTTGTTCTTTATATAAACCACCCGAACTCCCCAATTGGATTCCGGTTTGCAACTCACTCCTGAGTATCCATGATTATTCTACCTGTATTTGTATACAATTTGAACCCCTTGTCAGCTGTGGCTCAGTGGGCAGAACTCTCGCCTCTGAGTCAGAAGGTTGTGGGTTCAAGTCCACTTTGGTGGCAAAAACAGGAAGGCAGAATATTATCTGAATGGTGGCAGATTAGGAAAAGAGGAGGTGCAACGAGACCTGGGTGTCATGATACATCAGTCATTGAAAGTTGGCATGCAGGTACAGCAGGTGGTGAAGAAGATAAATGGTATGTCGGCCTTCATAGCAAGAGAATTTGAGTATAGGAGCAGGGAGGTCTTAGTACAGTTGTACAGGGCCTTGGTGACACCACACCATGAGTATTGTGTTGAGTTTTGGTCTCCTAAGGAAGGACATTCTTGCTCTTGAGGGAGTGCAGCAAAGGATCACCAGACTGATTCCCGGGATGGCAGGACTGACCATGAGGAGAGACTGGATCGGCTGGGCTTGTATTGACTGGAGTTTCGAAGAATGAGAGGGGATCTCATAGAAACATATAAAATTCTGATGGGATTGGACAGGTTAGATGCAGGAAGAATGTTCCCGATGTTGGGGAAGTCCAGAATCAGGGATCACAGTTTAAGGATAAGTGGTAAGCCATTTAGGACCAAGATGAGGAGAAACTTCTTCACTCAGAGAATTGTGAACCTGTGGAATTCTCTACCACAAAGTTGTTGAGGCCAGTTCGTTGGATATATTCAAAAGGGAGTTAGATATGGCCCTTACGGCTACAGGGATCAAGGAGTATGATGAGAAAGCAGGAAAGGGCTACTGAAGGAATGATCAGCCATGATCACATTGAATGGCGGTGCAGGCTCGAAGAGCTGAATGGCCTACTCCTGCACCTATTTTCTATGTTTCCATAGACTTGAGCACAAAAATCTAGGCTGACACTCTAGTCCAGTGCTAGGGGAGCGCCGCACTGTCGGAGGGGCGGTACTGAGGGAGTGCCGCACTGTCGGAGGGGCGGTACTGAGGGAGCGCCGCACTGTCGGAGGGGCGGTACTGAGGGAGCGCCGCACTGTCGGAGGGGCGGTACTGAGGGAGCGCCGCACTGTCGGAGGGGCAGTACTGAGGGAGCGCCGCACTGTCGGAGGGGCAGTACTGAGGGAGCGCCGCACTGTCGGAGGGGCGGTACTGAGGGAGCCCCGCACTGTCGGAGGGGCAGTACTGAGGGAGCACCGCACTGTCGGAGGGGCAGTACTGAGGGAGCACCGCACTGTCGGAGGGGCAGTACTGAGAGAGCGCCGCACTGTCGGAGGGGCAGTACTGAGGGAGCGCCGCACTGTCGAAGGGACAGTACTGAGGGAGCACCGCACTGTCGGAGGGGCAGTACTGAGGGGCCGTCTTTCAGATGAGACGTTACACTGAGGCTGCATCTGTGCTCTTAGGAGGACGGGAAAGATACCATGGCCACTATTTCAAAAAAGAGTAGGGGAGAGTTTTCCCCGGTGTCCTGGGGCCAATATTTATCCCTCATCAACATCACTAAAAGTCACATCATGTTTGTGGGAGCTTGCTGTGTACAAATTAGCTGCTGAGTTTCCTACATTACAACAGTGACAGCACTTCAAAAAAATAAAGGACTGTTGGCTTTAAAGCGCTTTGGGACGCGAAAGGCCCTGTCGAAATGCAAGTCTGTCTGTCTTTCTCTTGTTTAGATGCTAGTCTGTCACTCACTCCTTCGTATCTTTTTGGGTGCGTGTGTTCCTTGTACATGAATCCCCTTTGCCTTTGACGGTGATCGAATCTAAATGTTCCTTTTTTCCCTTAAGGTGCTCCCTTTCTCAGGTACAGATCAATACCTGACCAGTTATCAGTGTTGTCGCAAAGGTTCTGTAAGACTGAGATGTAATTTGAAGTGGTCGCGGGCATATCTCGTGTCACGAGGGGTAAAAATAATCATGTGGTTTCGTACATGTGGGAACAGAGTGTCTGAGCTGTTCTTGTAAGCTGTAACAGCTCAGTCCCATTTCCCTATCTTTCCTCCATACCTGGACCCAGTACCTCAACCCTTTCAAACACCTCTAACAAAGCATCGCTTTCACACAATTGGCTTGAATCGTTTTGGCCAATAACGGAGACCAGCTCCTTGTCCCTCAGCGTGTGTGTGTCTCCTTGCTCTTTGTACCATCTCCAACGAGCCTGAGAGCTTTGATGTCCTCCTCCCCCACCTGTGATGTAAAATCAGGTGTAGTTTGGAGAACTTTTGCTGCAATCTGTCTGTATTTAAAATGGTGGCAGTAAGGTAGGTGAGTTTGGGAGCAAGAAACGAGGCAGTGATTTAGCACAAGGCGTTGTGTGATGGTCGAAACTGTCACACGAACTCCCAGATCAGCTTGCAACCTTGAAGCCACTTCCTCGGGTTGGCGGGGGGCACTGATTTATGCGAGCTGGTCAAATTTCAGATCGGTGGTCTGTTCCGTTCTCTGCGGGTTTATGCTCCGCAAAAGGCTGTTCTCTGATGGCAACTGCCGGTGAGCTTTACATGGTTGAGATTTGGCACATGTACCACAGCAATTGGGGTCACCTGGTGAGTGCCCTGGGGAAGAGGCGGGTGAGATTAACAGGGTCTCCATACGGGTGGGGGGTAAGATGAGCAGTTGGAGGAATTGACAGGAGTTTGGAACTGATTTGATCCTCCGTAGCACATTCAATAATTCGATTAATTTAAAGAAGGACTTGCATTTCTTTAGTGTCTTTCACCACCTCTGCACGCCTCAAAGCACTTTACAGCCAATGAAGTACTGTTTGATGTGTAGTCACCATTGTAATGTAGGAAACACGGCAGCCAGCTTGCACACAGCAAGCTCCTACAGGCAGCAATGTGATAATGACCAGATAATCTGTTTTAGTTATGTTGATGGAAGAATAAATATTCTCCCCAAGACACGGGGATAGCACCCCATCTCTTTGCAATAGTGGTCATGGGATCTTTTACATCCTCCTGAGGGGGCAGACGGGGCATCGGTTTAACAGTGCGGCGCTCCCTCAGTGCTGCCCCTCCGACGGTGCGGCGCTCCCTCAGTGCTGCCCCTCCGACGGTGCGGCGCTCCCTCAGTGCTGCCCCTCCGACGGTGCGGCGCTCCCTCAGTACTGCACTGGAGTGTCAGCCTAGATTTTTGTGCTGTAGTCTCTGGAGTGGCACTTGAATCCACAACCTTGAGTCTCCAAGGCGAGAGTGCTACCCGCTGAGGCTAGCCACATGGGCCTATGCTAGTGTTGGGATTTGGAGGTTGCTGGGATGTAGTCCTACCTGGACATTGAGCGGGAAGTCTAATGACAACGCCCTGTGCTAGTTTTAACTGATTTAACACCCCCTGCAGTGCCACAATACAGATTTGGGATGGGGGTCAACGCCATTTTACCCTTGTCTGCTGTGCGTAAGTTCCCTGGAGATAATTTGGGTGTGCCCTTGTACTGAAAGAAAGATCTTGCATTTATACAGTGCCTTTTCCGACATTGGAACATCCCAAAGTGCCTTACAGCCAACAAAGTGCTTTTGAAGTGGTGTGTCGTAGGAGCTGCGGCAACCAACCGTGAACAGTATAGGAACAGGAGGAGGCCGTTCAGCCCCTCGAGCCTGTTACATTAGGAACAGGAGGAGGCCGTTCAGCCCCTCGAGCCTGTTACATTAGGAACAGGAGGAGGCCATTCAGCCCCTCGAGCCTGTTACATTAGGAACAGGAGGAGGCCATTCAGCCCCTCGAGCCTGTTACATTAGGAACAGGAGGAGGCCGTTCAGCCCCTCGAGCCTGTTACATTAGGAACAGGAGGAGGCCGTTCAGCCCCTCGAGCCTGTTACATTAGGAACAGGAGGAGGCCATTCAGCCCCTCGAGCCTGTTACATTAGGAACAGGAGGAGGCCATTCAGCCCCTCGAGCCTGTTACATTAGGAACAGGAGGAGGCCATTCAGCCCCTCGAGCCTGTTACATTAGGAACAGGAGGGGGCCATTCAGCCCCTCGAGCCTGTTACATTAGGAACAGGAGGAGGCCGTTCAGCCCCTCGAGCCTGTTACATTAGGAACAGGAGGAGGCCGTTCAGCCCCTCGAGCCTGTTACATTAGGAACAGGAGGGGGCCGTTCAGCCCCTCGAGCCTGTTACATTAGGAACAGGAGGAGGCCATTCAGCCCCTCGAGACTGTTACATTAGGAACAGGAGGAGGCCCATTCAGCCCCTCGAGCCTGTTACATTAGGAACAGGAGGAGGCCATTCAGCCCCTCGAGCCTGTTACATTAGGAACAGGAGGAGGCCATTCAGCCCCTCGAGCCTGTTACATTAGGAACAGGAGGTGGCCATTCAGCCCCTCGAGCCTGTTACATTAGGAACAGGAGGTGGCTGTTCAGCCCCTCGAGCCTGTTACATTAGGAACAGGAGGTGGCTGTTCAGCCCCTCGAGCCTGTTACATTAGGAACAGGAGGAGGCCATTCAGCCCCTCGAGACTGATCCGCCATTCAATGAGATCGTGGCTGATCTGCGACCTAACTCCATGGCGACTCTGCTCAGCTCATGATTGCTCAGATGCTCAATCAATTCCAGTAAAGCACCTAAAACTGAGAAGTAGGCAGCTCTGGAGTTTGCTGGCGTCTCCCTCCCTCCTGGCTTACGTAATGGAGCATCAGTTACAATTTTCCACTCCACGGGAACAATTCCCAAATGTCGATAGCTTTGGAAAATTATGATAAACCCTCTGTCTCTTTTTCCTCTCTCCTTTTCTTCCCCCTCTCTCGCCCTTTTAAAAGTAGGCAGAGAACAAGCAGGAAACAATGGACCAATCAGCCTAACATCTGTCGTTGGGAAATGCTGGAGTCCATTATTAAGGAAGCAGTAGCGGGACATTTGCAAAAGCGTGATTCAATCAAGCAGATTTAGCATGGTTTTATGAAAGGGAAGTAATGTTTGACAAATTTGCTGGAGTTCTTTGAGGATGTAATAAGCAGCGTGGATAAGGGGGAACCAGTGGATGTGGTGTATTTGGATTTTCAGAAGGCATTCAATAAGGTGCCACATAAAAGGTTACTGCACAAGATAAAAGTTCACGGGGTTGGTGGTAATATATTAGCATGGATAGAGGATTGGCTAACTAACAGAAAAGAGAGAGTTGGGACAAATGGATCATTTTCCCGTTGGCAAACAGTAACTGGGGGGTGCCGCAGGGATTGGTGCTGGATCCTCAACTATTTACAATCTATATTAATGACTTGGATGAAGGGACCGAGTGTAATGTAGCCAAGTTTGCTGATGATACAAAGATGGGTCGGAAAGCAAATTGTGAGGAGGACACAAAATCTGCAAAGGGATATAGCCAGACTAAGTGAGTGGGCAAAAATTTGGAAGGTGGAGTATAATGTGGGAAAGTGTGAGGTTATCCACTTTGGCAGAAAAAGCCCCCAAATTATTATTTAAATGGAGAAAAATTACAAAATGCTGAAGTACAGAGTGACCTGGGGGTCCTTGTGCATGAAACACACAAAGTTACTATGCAGGTACAGCAAGTGATCAGGAAGGCAAATGGAATGTTGGCCTTTATTGCGAGGGGGATAGAGTATAAAAGCAGAGAAGTCCAGCAACAACTGTACAGGGTATTGGTGAGGTCACACCTGGAGTACTGCGTACAGTTTTGGTCTCTGTATTTAAGGAAGGATATACTTGCATTGGAGGCTGTTCAGAGAAGGTTCACTAAGTTAATTCCGGATATGAGGGGGTTGAGTAGGTTGGGCCTATCTATACTCATTGGAGTTCAGAAGAATGAGAGGTGATCTTATCGAAACATAAGATAATGAGGGGGCTCGACAAGGTGGATGCAGAGAGGATGTTTCCACTCAAAGGGAAAACTAAAACTAGAGGACATTGTCTGAGAATAAGGGGCCGCCCATTTAAAACTGAGATGAGGAGGAATTTCTTCTCTCAGAGGGTTGTAAATCTGTGGAATTCTCTGCCCCAGAGAGCTGTGGAGGCTGGGACATTGAATATATTTAAGGTGGAGATAGACAGATTTTTGAGCGATAAGGGAGTGAAGGGTTATGGGGAGCGGGCGGGGAAGTGGAGCTGAGTCCATGATCGGATCAGCCATGGTCGTATTAAATGGCGGAGCAGGCTCGAGGGGCCGAATGGCCGACTCCTGCTCCTGCTCCTATTTCTTATGTTCCCTCCCCCCTCTCTCTCTCTCTCGCCCTTTCCCTCCCTCCCCCCCCTCTCTCTCTCTCGCCCTTTCCCCCCCTCTCTCTCTCTCGCCCTTTCCCTCCCTTCCCCCCTCTCTCTCTCTCTCGCCCTTTCCCTCCCTTCCCCTCTCGCCCTTCCCCCCTCTTTCTCTCTCTCTCTCTCTCTCTCTCTCTCTCTCTCGCCCTTTCCCCCCCTCTCTCTCTCTCTCTCTCTCTCTCTCGCCCTTTCCCTCCCTTCCCTCCCTCTCTCTCTCTCGCCCTTTCCCTCCCTTCCCTCCCTCTCTCTCTCTCGTCCTTTCCCTCCCTTCCCCCCTCTCTCTCTCTCGTCCTTTCCCTCCCTTCCCCTCTCTCTCTCTCTCTCTCTCTCTCGCCCTTTCCCTCCCTTCCCTCCCCCTCTCTTTCTCGCCCTTTCCCTCCCTTCCCTCCCCCTCTCTCTCTCGTCCTTTCCCTCCCTCCCCCTCTCTCTCTCGCCCTTTCCCTCCCTTCCCCCCTCTCTCTCTCTCTCTCTCGCCCTTTCCCTCCTTCCCCCTCTCTCTCTCTCGCCCTTTCCCTCCCTTCCCCCCTCTCTCTCTCTCGCCCTTTCCCTCCCTTCCCCCTCTCTCTCTCTCGTCCTTTCCCTCCCTTCCCCCCTCTCTCTCTCTCGTCCTTTCCCTCCCTTCCCTCCCCTCTCTCTCTCTCGCCCTTTCCCTCCCTTCCCCCCTCTCTCTCTCTCGTCCTTTCCCTCCCTTCCCCCTCTCTCTCTCTCGTCCTTTCCCTTCCCCTCTCCCTCTCTCTCGTCCTTTCCCTCCCTTCCCCTCTCCCTCTCTCTCTCTCTCGCCCTTTCCCTCCCTTCCCCTCTCCCTCTCTCTCTCTCGTCCTTTCCCTCCCTTCCCCTTCTCTCTCTCTCTCTCTCGCCCTTTCCCTCCCTTCCCTCCCTCTCTCTCTCTCGTCCTTTCCCTCCCTTCCCCTCTCCCTCTCTCTCTCTCGCCCTTTCCCTCCCTTCCCTCCTCTCTCTCTCTCGTCCTTTCCCTCCCTTCCCTCTCTCTCTCTCTCTCTCTCGCCCTTTCCCTCCCTTCCCTCCCTCTCTCTCTTGTCCTTTCCCTCCCTTCCCCTCTCTCTCTCTCTCTCTTGTCCTTCCCTCCCTTCCCTCCCTCTCTCTCTCTCGTCCTTTCCCTCCCTTCCCCTCTCTCTCTCTCTCTCGCCCTTTCCCTCCCTTCCCTCCCTCTCTCTCTCTCGTCCTTTCCCTCCCTTCCCCCTCTCTCTCTCTCGCCTTTCCCTCCCTTCCCTCCCTCTCTCTCTCTCGTCCTTTCCCTCCCTTCCCCTCTCCCTCTCTCTCTCTCCGTCCTTTCCCTCCTCTCTCTCTCGTCCCTTTCCCTCCCTTCCCCTCTCTCTCTCTCTCTCGCCCTTTCCCTCCCTTCCCCCCCCCCTCTCTCTCTCTCTCTTCTCTCTCTCTCTCTCGCCCTTTCCCTCCCTTCCCTCCCTCTCTCTCTCTCTCGTCCTTTCCCTCCCTTCCCCTCTCCCTCTCTCTCTCTCGTCCTTTCCCTCCCTTCCCTCCCTCTCTCTCTCTCGCCCTTTCCCTCCCTTCCCCCCCCTCTCTTTCTCTCTCTCTCTCCTCTCTCTCTCTCTCTCTCTCTCTCTCTCTCTCTCGCCCTTTCCCTCCCTTCCCCCTCTCTCTCTCGCCCTTTCCCTCCCTTCCCCTCTCTCTCTCTCTCTCTCTCGCCCTTTCCCTCCCTTCCCCCCCCTCCTTTCTCTCTCTCTCTCTCTCTCTCTCTCTCTCTCTCTCTCGCCCTTTCCCTCCCTTCCCCCCCCCTCTCTCTCTCGCCCTTTCCCTCCCTTCCCCCCCCCTCTCTCGCCCTTTCCCTCCCTTCCCCCCCCTCTCTCTCTCGCCCTTTCCCTCCCTTCCCCCCCTCTCTTCTCTCTCTCTCTCTCTCTCTCTCTCTCTCTCTCTCTCTCTCTCTCTCTCTCTCTCTCTCTCTCTCTCGCCCTTTCCCTCCCTTCCCCCCCATCTCTCTCGCCCTTTCCCTCCCTTCCCCTCTCTCTCTCTCTCTCTCTCGCCCTTTCCCTCCCTTCCCCCCCTCTCTCTCGCCCTTTCCCTCCCTTCCCCCCTCTCTCTCTCTCTCGCCCTTTCCTTCGCTCTCTCCTCTCGCTCTCTCTGCTCTATCGCATTCACTGATTTTAAACGCTCCACCATTGGCGGCCGTGCCTTCAGCCCTAACCTCTGGAACTCCCTCCCTAAACCTCTCCTCCTCCTCTCTCTTTCCTCCCTAATATCTCCTAATGCGGCTCGGTGTCAGATTTTGATGAATAACGCTCCTGTGAAGCGTCTTGGAACGTGTTACTACATTAGCGGCGCTGTATAAACGTACGCTGTTGTTGTTCACTGCCTTGTGGAGCACCTTTCAATATTTTCGTGCACGTGGGGAGCTGGTATCGCTGTTGCTTCTGGTTATGTGCGAACAGCCCAAGTGGACCCCGTCAGCGTGCAAGGGGTTGGGAATGTGCAGATTAGGAAATGGCCGAGAAACGAAGTGCGCCGGAGAATTTTTCCATTCGAGCTCTATTGAGCGGCTTCATAGCTGACATGCATCCACCGTGCCTGCGGTGGTCAGGTGTGGAGGGGCCATGGGTGCTACCCGCTCTCCTATATGCTTCAGAGACATGGACTATGTACTCAAAGCAACCCAAAGCACTGGATTTGAGTTGCTGCCAGTGCTGCCTCCGCAAGATCCTGCAAATCCATTGGCAGGATAGGCGTACCAACGTCTGTGTTCTCGCCCAGGCCAACACCCGCAGCATCGAAGCATAGACCACGTTCGATCAGCTCCGGTGGACCAGCCACATCGTCCGCATACCCGATACTAGACTCCCGAAGCAAGCGTTCTACTCTGAGCTACGTCACGGCAGGCAAGCCCCAGGAGGGCGGAGGAAACGTTTCAAGGACACCCTCAAAGCCTCCGTGGAAAAAGTGCAACCCCCTCACCGACACCTGGGAATCCCAGGCCCACGACCGCTCTTCAGTGGAAGAGAAGCATCTGGGAAGGCACCGAACACCAAGTCTCTTCGCCGGGAGCACGCAGAAGCCAAGTACAAAGAGCGGAAGGCGCGCACAACAACCCAAGCCCCCCCACCCACCCGTCCCTCCAACCACCGTCTGCCCCACCTGTGACAGAGACTGTAGGTCCCGCATTGGGCTCATCAGTCACCTGAGAACTGGTGTTAGTGTGGGAGCAAGTCATCCTCGACTCCGAGGGACTGCCAGAGAAGGAGAAAATCTGTCGAGAATCTTCCTGTGTTCAGATAGCAAATTTGCACTGTAGGTCATCACTGATAGTCTGAGGACCACAGTAAGTTCAGATCTGTACCCCACTAGTTAGTGGAGGAGGGCAGCCTTTAGCACAGCTGACTCTCTTTTCCCCCACCACCTCCCTCATTTCACATCCACACATGTGCTTTTTCCATTCGGGATCACTGGATAATGATTTGAAGTAACAACCCTAATTTCTCCTTCTAATGTCAGCTGTGGGTCAGTGGGTAGCACTCTCTCTCGCCTCTGAGTCAGAAGGTTGTGGGTTCCAGTCCCACTCCAGGGACTTGAGCACAAAAACTCTAAGCTGACACTCCCAGTGCAGTACTGAGGGAGTGCCGCACTGTCGGAGGGGCAGTACTGAGGGAGTGCCGCACTGTCGGAGGGGCAGTACTGAGGGAGCGCCGCACTGTCGGAGGGGCGGTACTGAGGGAGCGCTGCACTGTCGGAGGGGCAGTACTGAGGGAGTGCCGCACTGTCGGAGGGGCAGTACTGAGGGAGTGCCGCACTGTCGGAGGGGCGGTACTGAGGGAGCGCTGCACTGTCGGAGGGGCAGTACTGAGGGAGTGCCGCACTGTCGGAGGGGCGGTGCTGAGGGAGCACCGCACTGTCAGAGGAGCGGTACTGAGGGAGCGCAGTACTGAGGGAGTGCTGCACTGTCGGAGGGGCAGTACTGAGGGAGTGCTGCACTGTCGGAGGGGCAGTACTGAGGGAGTGCTGCACTGTCGGAGGGGCAGTACTGAGGGAGCGCCGCACTGTCGGAGGGGCTGTCTTTTGGATGAGACGTTCAACCGAGGTCCTGTCTGCTCTCACATGGATGTAAAAGATCCCACGGCACTGTTTCGAAGAAGAGGGGGGCGCAAGTTCTCCCCGGTGTCCTGGATCAATATTTATCCCTCAATCAACATAACAAAAACAGATGATCTGATCATTATCGCATTGCTGTTAGTGGGAGCTTGCTGTGCGCAAATTGGCGTTTCCCACATTACAACAATGACTACGCTCCAATAGTACTTCACTGGCTGTAAAGTGCTTTGAGACGTTTGGTGGTCGTGAAAGACGCTATATAAATACAAGTCTTTTTCTCTCTCGCTCATCCTCTACCCCCTCCTGTTTCTCGCATCCTTTCTCCCTTCCTTTGAGTCCAGAGGTCCTGAGCCCAGTCCCAGCACCACTCCTGCATCTAACTGGGGATCAAGGCTGTCTGTACCGAGTGCATTTTCCCCCAAGGAGCCACAGGGTTAGTGTGAGAGGAGCTTGGTATTTAATTCAATTTCTAAATTTTTCTAATTCCTTTTCTCCCCCAATCCCCCCAGCTTTGTTTCCATCACTGACATCATCTTGTCCCGCCCTACCGCCATCCCACAATACTACCTCGCTCTGCTCCAGTGTGGCCTCAGTCTCGAGATAATCAGATCCCTGGCCGCCTGTTCCCGTGACTACCAATCGAGGCCTGTTTGATTTGCCGTCCCCGATTACTTGCTTGGCGAGCTGCTGATTGAAAGACTCGCCCATGCGGGAGGGCAATCCGGGACATGAGTCAGCTAATGAACGCTTTAGGAATCAGAATGTCGCGGCGATACAAAGCAGTGCTACAGAGTGAGACTGATCATCATGCCCTCGGGGTGATTTCATTTGACTGCTACCTGTCTCTTTCCCCTCCCCACCGCCTGATCTCTCCCCATCACCCATTTTGAGATGCAGTGTGTCTGGATTATACTTGCTTGATGGCTTCACCGTCGTTATTTTATCTGAAAGTGTACAGCGCGTTCTCTCCCAGCTTTTTGTTACCTCCAGACTTGACACTTCCAATGCACTCCTGTCTGGCCTCCCACATTCTACCCGACGTAATCTAGAGGTGATCCAAAACTTGGCTGCCCCCGTGTCCTAACTCGCACCGAGTCCCGCTCACCCATCACCCCCTGTGCTTGCTGCCCCGTGTCCTAACTCGCACCGAGTCCCGCTCACCCATCACCCCCTGTGCTCACTGACCTACACTGGCTCCCGGTTAAGCAGCGCCTTGATTTTAAAATTCTCATCTTTGTTTACAAATCCCTCCACTGCCTCCTTGCTCCCTCCCTATCTCTGTAACCTCCTCCAGCCCCACAACCCCCCCCGAGATGTCTGCACTCCTCTAATTCTGCCCTCCTGACCATCCCTGATTATAATCGCTCCACCATCGGTGGCCGTGCCTTCTGTTGCCTGGGCCCCAAGCTCTGGAACTCCCTCCCTAAACCTCTCCACCTCTTTCCTCCTTCAAGACGCTCCTTAAAAACCTCCCTCTTTCACCAAGCTTTTGGTCACCTGCGCTAATTTCTCCTGTGCGGCTCGGTGTCAAATTGTTTATCCCCTAATACTCGTGTGAAATGCCTTGGGACGTTTCACTACTTTAAAGGCGCTATATAAATACACGTTGCTCCCATCTTCTGCATTCTTTCAAAAACCTGGAACACTCCCTAACAGCACTGTGGGACCACCTTCACTGCACAGACTGCAGTGGTTCAAGAAGGCGGCTCACCACCACCTCCAGGGCAAATAGGGATGGGCAATAAATGCCGGCCTTGCCAGCGACGCCCTCAACCCGAGAATTAATTTTCAAAGCATTATTTCAGGTTCGCGTCGATCGCACTTCCTCGGTGAGGCTTGGGTGGTGTGGGTTGCACTTTGCAACAGCTCCTCTGATCCCTGGAGGTGTCCAACCATTCGGGTTCCCTTTCTCCTTTAGGTGATCGATTTCCTTTAAGTAACGTAAGAGGCAGGACTTGTAATTGGAAAAAGGGTCACACTTTTTTTGGGGTTCCAAGGGCAAACCAGAAATTGCAACATCACTATGTTGTGAAGTCCTGCTCAGTGTATAATGTGCGTTTGATTATGTATATACGCGTGTCACAGAAAGGAATTGGAGGCACTGGCAAAGGTGCAAAAGATATTTACAAGTATGATACCAGAACTGAGAGGTTATACCCGACAGGAAAGACCGAACAGACTGGGGCTCGCTCTTCTCGAAGACAGAAGACTGAGGGGTGACCCGATAGAGTTCTTTAAAATGATGAAGGGGTTTCGAGGGTAGACTTAGAAAAAATGTTTCCACTTGTGGGTGGGGGGGGGGGGGGGGGGAAGACCAAAACTAGGAGGCCATAAAGATAAGGTCGTCACGAGGGAATTCAAGAGAAACTTCTTTGCCCAGAGCGGGGTGAGAATGTGGAACTCGCTGCCACAGGAGAGGGGTTGAGGCGAATAGTATCGATGGATTTAAGGGGGAAGCTGGATAAACACATGTTGGAGAAAGGGATAGAAGGATATGCTGATGGGGTGAGATGGAGAGGGGTGGGAGGGGGCTGGTGTGGAGTTTAACACCGGCACGGAGCGATGGGGCCAAATGGCCTGTTTCTGTGTTGTCTCTGTAGCAATAAATGAGCACAAACCTGAAAGGTGATGGCAGAACCCCAGGAGAAATGGGGGAAGAAAACTACTCCCTTTCAAATCGCTGTCGTCTAAAAGTTACTACGTGGCGCCGACCACGGAATCGTAAGGCAGTAATTGAATCCGGAGTCTCAGCTGATGACCATCCACTCTTGCTCCATGTAATCCAATCCCCTTGATTGAATTGCAAGAGAGCATATAATCCATTGAAAGCCATTATCCAGCATCATCCTCCTGCTCTAATGCCCATCAGAGCTAGTGGAAGTAGTGCATTATTTGCTAAGTGTGTACTTACAAGCGCTACAGTTATTTACTTTGTGAGGTGGAAGAACGAATGAGAGAGGGGGTGTGTGTGTGCGCGGGGGGGGGGGGGGTGCTGCGATCCCAAGGCGCTGTACTTTAGACTGGAGGGTTCCAGTTTGCAGCAGATTTTGCCGTTGAACTCGTACTGAGCGGGAGAGCTGGCATTCTTTTTACAAAGGAGGGCTGATTGCCCGAGGCTCGACCCGTGTCTTTTCTGGCAACGATGGAGAGCTAGTCTTCAGCTTGGAAGGTGGGCGGGAGAGGTGGAAATTGAAGTTTGCCTGCCTTGCTGCCTACGTTTATCAGTAAATCAGTCTCGCTGCTGTCCGCAGTGTTCTGAAGATGCCTGCCATGCTCCAGAGTTTCAAAAATATTGATAAAGACAGTCATACAGCACACGAGGATCCCATTGGGCCCATCGTTGCCCGTGCTGTGCCGGCTCTGTGACAGAGCGACCCAATCAGTCCCACTCCCCCTGCCCTTTCCCCCACAGCCCTGTGAATTTTTCCCCTTCCAGTATTTGCCCAATTCCCGGTTTGAAAGTCACGATTGAATCTGCTCCCACCGCCCTTTCAGGCAGCGCGTTCCCGATCACAACAACACTCTGCGTAAACGCCCCCTTGGATTTTTTTTTGCTACCAATGATCTTAAATCTCTCTCGCCCAACCGCCAGTGGAAACCGTTTCTCCCTTTCTACTCCATCTCTGTAACCTCCTCCAGCCCCTACAACCCTTTGAGATCTCTGCGCTCTTCCAATTCTGCCCTCTTGCGCATCCTCCAAATTTAATTGCTCCACCATCGGTGGCCGTGTCTTCGTTGCCTGGGCCCCTAGCTCTGGAACTCCCTCCCTAAACCTCTCTGGCTCGCTCTCCTTCCTTCAAAACGCTTCTTAAAACCTACCTCATTGACCCAGCTTTTGGTCACCTGTCCCTAATATCTCCTTATGTGGCTTGGTGTCAGGTTCTATTTGATAATCGCTCTTGTGAAGCACCTTGGGACGTTTTACTACGTTAAAGGCAGCTGATAATTGCAAGATGTTGGTGCACACAATCGTCAGAAGGTTTGTGTCTGGTGCAAGTAAAACTGAGCACAATGGGTTTATTTTTCAGGCCTTTAACGAGCCCGATGTGTATGAGACAAGCGACCTGCCCGAGGACGACCAAGCTCAATTTGAAGCGGTAAGATTGCGAGACCCGCGTTTTATATTCCTTTTGTGTGTATGTGTGCGTTTGTGTATTTTGCCGTTTATTTTCTAATGTATCAGAAGGTCTGTCGAGCCACACGTAAATTGGCTTTCTCTGGCCCCGTTCCATTAGCCGTTTTAAGGAAAGAGACATTTTCAGGTCTCCAGGTGAAAGAGCAAGATGGGGGGGGGGGGGGCGGTGCTGTAAGTCAGTGGGACTAACTGGATAGCAAATGTGGGAGACATTACAAAATGCTGTGGTACAGAGAGTCTTTGTGCATGAAACACAAAAAGTTAATATGCAGGTACAGCCTGTAATCAGGAAGGCCAATGGAATGTTGGCCTTTATTGCAAGGGGGAATACAGTATAAAAGCAGGGAAGTCCTGCTACAACTGTACAGGGTATTGGTGAGGTCACACCCGGAGTACTGCGTGCAGTTTTGGTCTCTGTATTTAAGGAGGGATATACTTGCATTGTAGGCAGTTCAGAGAAGGTTCACTCGGTTGATTCCGGAGATGAGGGGGTTGACTTATGAGGAAAGGTTGAGTAGATTGGGCCTCTACTCATTGGAGTTCAGAAGAATGAGAGGTGATCTTATGGAAACGTATAAGATTATGAGGGGGCTTGACAAGGTGGATGTAGAGAGGATGTTCCCACTGATGGGGGAGACTAGAACTAGGGGGCATGGTCTTAGAATAAGGGGCCGCCCATTTAAAACTGAGATGAGGAGGAATTTCTTCTCTCAGAGGGTTGTAAATCTGTGGAATTCTCTGCCCCAGAGAGCTGTGGAGGCTGGGACATTGAATATATTTAAGGTGGAGATAGACAGATTTTTGAGCGATAAGGGAGTGAAGGGTTATGGGGAGCGGGCGGGGAAGTGGAGCTGAGTCCATGATCGGATCAGCCATGGTCGTATTAAATGGTGGAGCAGGCTCGAGGGGCCAAATGGGCGACTCCTGCTCCTATTTCTTGTGTTTTTTTTCTAAGAACCGCCATTGGCACGACGGCCCGAATGGTCGCCTGCCTCCCCCCCCCCCCCCCGCCCCGTGCTGTAGCATTCTCTGAAAACTCCTCCGCAAAGCAGAGGTTCAGGCAAGTCTTTAGCTCAGATTAATGTACCGATGCTGTTTGGAATGTGACAACTCTTCAATTACTTCAAGTGTGGCTCGGCACTCCCACAGATTGTGTGAGTGATAATTTATTCCTTTGATCTTTAAAAATATGAATTTAACAGAATAGAACACTTGTTCTTGGGGTGTCTGCTTGTCTTCTGTGGATTGTGTTTTGTGTGAATTTTGAAGTTATTTTTTTGATTGTTGTGGGTGTGGGGTGGGGAAATCATTTTGCAATGAGCACACCTTCAAATAAAGGTGGAAATCCTTTGCGGAATAAACGACCCCTGTCCGTCCAGGGGCTACAGTAACCACAAACCCAGCTCCGTCGGTGGGACTTGTGCCCACTGCTCCGTGAGGGAGTGAGCGGTGTCGACACTGTCACCACCGAGACGGGACATCGTGTCCGGCCCGGGTTGCTGGGGTGAAAGTTCCATCTCTTACACCATGCTGCGATGGTCCAAAGTGAAATAGGTTTCAGGCAGCCTCGCCCTCCCCCCCCCCGCTTCCATCTCGGAACCACCCATGGCAGAGTAGAAATTAGTGGCAGGTTTGGCAGTCTCACTCCAGGATGCGGGCTGGGAGATTTGTCCGCAGTTGGGCTAGCAAACGCACACAGCGCGTCTGATTATTTCTATTCCAGCGCTCCCCTGGCTGGCCTCGAACCTCGCACCCTCGGTAAACTTGAGCTCATGCAAAACTCTGTTACCCCGTACCCTAACGTCCCGCTTGCCCATCACCCTCCACCTCACCGACATTGGCTCCCGGTCCGGTAACGCCTTAATTTTAAAATTCTCATCATCCTGTTCAAATCCCTCCTCACACCTCCCTATCTCTGTAATCTCCCCCAGCCCCTACACCTCTCCCTATCTCTGTAACCTCCTCCAGCCCCTACACCCCTCCCTATCTCTGTAATCTCCCCCAGCCCCTACACCTCTCCCTATCTCTGTAACCTCCCCCAGCCTCTACACCCCTCCCTGTCTCTGTAACCCCCGACACCCCTCCCTATCTCTGTAATCTCCCCCAGCCCCTACACCTCTCCCTATCTCTGTAACCTCCTCCAGCCCCTACACCTCTCCCTATCTCTGTAACCTCCCCCAGCCTCTACACCCTTCCCTGTCTCTGTAACCCCCGACACCCCTCCCTATCTCTGTAACCTCCTCCAGCCTCTACACCCCTCCCTGTCTCTGTAACCCCTGACACCCCTCCCTATCTCTGTAACCTCCTCCAGCCCCTACACCCCTCCCTATCTCTGTAATCTCCCCCAGCCCCTACACCTCTCCCTATCTCTGTAACCTCCTCCAGCCCCTACACCCCTCCCTATCTCTGTAACCTCCCCCAGCCTCTACACCGCTCCCTGTCTCTGTAACCCCCCCCAGCCCCTACACCCCTCCCTATCTCTGTAACCTCCTCCAGCCCCTACACCCCTCCCTATTTCTGTAACCTCCCCCAGCCCCTACACCCCTCCCTATCTCTGTAACCTCCTCCAGCCCCTACACCCCTCCCTATCTCTGTAACCTCCCCCAGCCCCTACACCCCTCCCTATCTCTGTAACCTCCTCCAGCCTCTACACCCTCCCTGTCTCTGTAACCCCCGACACCCCTCCCTATCTCTGTAATCTCCTACAACCCTCCGAGATCTCTGTGCTCCTCTAATTCTGTCCACTTGAGCATCCCTAATTCCCATCGCTCCACCGTCGGTGGCCATGCCTTCAGCTGCCTGGGCCCCAAGCTCTGGAATTCCCTCCATAAACCTCGACACCTCTCTCCCTTTAAGATGCTCCTTTAAAATCTACCTCTTCGACCGAGCTTTTGGTCGCCTGTCCTCTGTGGCTCGGTATTAAATTTTGCTTGATGGTACTCCTGTGAAGTGGCTTGGGATGTTTTAACTAGGTTAAAGGTGCTGTATAAATGCATGTTGTTCTAAACTTGGAGTGCTCAGATGCTGATATTCCATTCCCTGCCCCTCCCATCCCTCTTCGAGAACAAAATTTAATCGGTAAACTGGATCCTTGGCTGTGACTTCAAAAGCCAGGCTTGCATGTTCTCCTGTCTAAATTTCCTGATTCCTCTCCTCTCCCCATATCCACACTGCCTACTTCAGCTCTGAGGAGAGCTGGCTAGTTCTTGGACTCACACCTGGGAGGTATGAAACATAGAAACATAGAAAATAGGAGCAGGGGTAGGCCATTCGGCCCTTCGAGTCTGCACCACCATTCAACATGATCATGGCTGATCCTCTATCTCAACACCATATTCCTGCTTTCTACCCATACCCCTTGATGCCTTTTCTGTCCAGAAATCTATCTATCTCCCTCTTAAATATATTCAGTGACTTGGCCTTCTGTGGTAGAGAATTCCACAGGCTCACCACCCTCGGAGTGAAAACATTTCTCCTCATCTTGGTCCTAAATTTCCTACCCCGTATCCTGAGACTGTGACCCCTTATTCTAGACTTCCCAGCCCCGGGGAAATATCCTCCCCGCATCCAGTCTGTCCAACCCCGTCAGAATTTTATATGTTTCAATGAGACCCCCTCTCATTCTTCTAAACTCCAGTGAATACAGGCCCAGTCGATCCAATCTCTCCTCATACGGCAGTCCTGCCCTCCCAGGAATCAGTCTGGTGAACCTTCGCTGCACTCCCTCTATGGCAAGTATATCCTTCCTTGGGTAAGGAGACCAAAACTGTACACAATACTCCAGGTGTGGTCTCACCAAGGCCCTGTATAACTGCAGTAAGCCATCCTTGCTCCTGTACTCAAATCCTCTTGCAATGAAGGCCAACGTACCATTTGCCTTCCTAACTGCTTGCTGCACCTGCGTGTTTGCTTTCAATGACTGGTGTACAAGGACACCCAGGTCCCTCTGTACATCCACACTTCTCGAGCCATCACCAAGACTCGCTGTCTTCCCACAGTCGGGAGCGTGATTGTCTTGAGGGCTGCAGCACTGCATTTGGTGCCCTGCACTGCAATCACGTGGCTGTGAAGAATACCTCTTTTTTTTTTTTTAATTACCTGTTTTGTCATAAGCTTAATGACCTGCCTATGCCCAGTGATTAACAAAAACACACTTGCTGCACTGGTGTAAAACAGTTCCTGCCTTTCCTCCCCACCCCTCTTTATCTTTATAAACAAGTAAACACTGTTGGGCAGCTGGTACTCCCGTTCCACGACGGACAGGAGTGCGTGACAGCAACTCTGGCCAACCTTCTCTTCGTCGCTCCATGACCATCCTCCTCTTTCTGAATCTGTCGTGTGGTTTGCTTCCACGGCCGTAGAACCTTGTAGCACAGAAGGAGGCCATTCAGCCCATCGTACCTGTGCCAGCTCTTTGAAAGAGCTATCTCATTAGTCCCACTCCTCCCCCTGCTCTTTACCCATAGCCCTTTTCAAATATTTATTCCCGTTTTTGGAAGTCACTATTGAATCTGCTTCCACCACTGCCCTTTCAGGCAGCGCGTTCTAGATCACAACATAAGAACATAAGAAATAGGAGCAGGAGTCGGCCATTCAGCCCCTCGAGCCTGCTCCACCATTCAGTGAGATCACAGCTGATCTGATCTTGGTCTCCAGCTGTTGTCGCTGCTGCAAAACATTCCTCCTGATTTCTCCCTCTGGTTCTTTTGTCAATTATCTGAAATCTGTGTCCTATGGTCACCCGCTGTCCTGCCAGTTTCTCCCAATCTACGCAACTGAAATCCTTCATGATTTTGAAGATGATTTTAAATCTCCCCTCATAAAATAAAATGGCCACTGTATGGATCATAATAAATGATTTCAAGTAGATTTGAAGTCTTGGAAAGGCATCGAGCTATGGGTCGCTGTCCCTGGAAAGACGGGGCCCGTTTCCAAATATTCCAGAAGAAAGCCATCTCTGTGGGTCACGAGTGAATGGTGTCGTCGCCCATCCTCACTGGGCGTGGTGGTTCTGTGTGGGGGGCTGAGCTCACACATTCCATTCCTGCCTGAACTATTTAACATTTTCACCAGGCTCTCCTCAACTGTGCTCCTTTTCCGAGGCCAGCAAAATCAAAAATTCAATTCTTCGACTGAGTCACTGGCTTTTTAAGAAACACAAGGGTTTGGGGCAGCGGGGTGGGGGCAGGTTAGAGCGGTGGAGGGAGAGTCAGAAGGTGGGATCGGAGCCAGTGTTCCCCTTTAAGCAGCATAGCCGCACAGCGTTCTTGAGCTTCTACGCAGCTGGAGGGCAGGCTTTTAAATTGGGGGAGAAAACGGCATGTGGCCCAAAATAAAATGACAGGGAACACCGATTGGAGCTGGTACTCCAGCTGTGTCACCTATGCCTAATGTCTTTCTTCCCTGCTGCCTTGCGTTGGTACACCTTTGGCTCAACAAGGACACCCTCAAATCCTCCCTGATAAAGTGCAACATCCCCACCGACACCTGGGAGTCCCTGGCCAAAGACCAGTCCGCCCTAAGTGGAGGAAGTGCATCCGGGAGGGTGCTGAGCACCTCAAGTCTCGTCGCCGAGAGCGTGCAGAAACCAAGCGCAGGCAGCGGAAGGAGCGTGCGGCAAACCAGTCCCACCCTCCCCTTCCCTCAACGTCTATCTGTCCCACCTGTGACAGGGACTGTGGTTCCCGTATTGGACTGTTCAGCCACCTGAGAACTCACTTCAGGAGTGGAAGCAAGTCTTCCTCGATTCCGAGGGACTGCCTATGATAATGCATTGGTGCAATGATCCAAACATATTTAGAATCGCAGCGTCTCGCAGCGCAGAAGGGGGCCATTCAAAATACAAAGTAATACATTCGACCCGTTGAGCCTGTGAAAGAGCTGTCCAATTTAGTCCCACACCCCAGCTTTCCCCCCCCCCCCCCCCCATAACCCTGCCAATTAGTCCTCTTCAACTACATGTCCAATTGCCTTTTGGAAGTTCCTGTGCAATCTAATTACACCTCCCTTTCAGGCAGTGCGTTCCAGATCCTAGCCACCCTCTGTGCAGAAATCTCTCCCCTTATCCTCTCTAGTTTGTTCGCCAATTATTTTAAATCAACAACCTCTGGTTACCGACCCACTAGTCAGAGGAAATAATTGCTCCCTACTTGCTCTGTCAAAATCCCCTCATCATTTTTTAATACCTCCCAAGTTAAGAAATGATTTTTAATGAATCTGTTAGTGAAAAGTAAAGGCATTAAGTTCTCTTCGTTGTTTTACCTTTCCCGGTGGGATCGGAGTGTTTGTCCTCTCCTTTTGTCACCGCACCGCCCCCCCCCCTCCCGGATAGTGTTCAGCAGCGGGACTGGGGGCGTTAACCAAACCCATGTCTCATCCCTACCGCGAGGCGTTTCACTCCTGCTCAACCCCCGCCGTGCTTGCTGCACAAGGGCATGTCGCCCTTCAGGACCCCCTTGGGTCAGGTGTAACTCTCAGCGGGCGTTACTGGTGGGCGGGTGAGGCACAACGGGAATACACGGCCGCCATCGTCGAAAGTGTGTTAACACACGTCTTTTGTTTCACTCCCCCAAAACATAAGTTGGTTGTGGAATGGCATGAACAGGTGGGACAGATTTGCATTTTTGGTTGTGTTTTTTGTCATAGGTACGGAGATTTGGGGTGCTTGAATGATGAATGGGTTAAGGAGGAATCAAAATTATTGGCCCTTCCCTTCTATTCTCTCAAATTGTAAATTTCTTTCTATTTCCCCCCGCCCCCATAAGCTTTGAAATGGTCGCGGAAGTTTGAGAGAGCTCCTTACGATTACTGTGATTTAATGAGTCTCTTTAACGCGCCTCTCACGCTCACTACTTTGTGTTGCCTGCTCTAATGCACGTTGTTCATGACTCATGTGCTGCCAATGCAACAACGCATTCCCACTCCCACTGCCAACTTCCATTTCGTTCAGTAAGGAGCAGAGGGAGGGCAACTAGAGCTTGCTCCAAATATCTGGGTTTCAATCTTGGATACACACGTACTGAAATGGTTTGAGATACTAGATTTAACGTGCTAATTTTTTTTTTTAATTGTCCTATCAGAGGTAGTGATATAATAGGGGCAGGAGTCAGCTACACGGCCCCTTGAAACTGCTCCACCATTCAGTGAGACCATGGCTGATCTTCGACCTCAACTCCACCTTCCTGCACTATCCCCATATCCTTCGATTCCCTTAGTGCCCAAAAATGTAACGATCTCTCTCTTGAATATCATCATCATAGGCAGTCCCTCGAAGGGAGGATGACTTGCTTCCACGCCAAAAAGGGATGAGTTCACAGGTGTTTCAATGAAGGACCTAATATTCCGGATCCTGAAGGGTGGAAGATGCCTGTGGGTGGATTTTTTTAACGTGGGGTGACCGTTGCACACCAGCCACCACACGGGCTTGACAGAACGAGGTCTTGGTCCAGTGGCAAGGGTTAACCAGGACGACTGGAGACCAGCTCTGCTGCACGGACCCAGTGCGCGCACATATCGCACAGTGTGGGCTGGTCCGTGCTGCCCCTGGGCCCTCGGCTCTTCTGGGCCCCGATCATGTTGTTCCACGATCACTCGCTGCTCCTGTGCTCCAACCTCGCTGCTCATACTCGATGACTGAGTCTCCACAGTCCTCTGGGGCAGAGAATTCCAAAGATTCACAACTGATTGAAGAAATTCCTCCTCATCTCAGTCGTAAATGGCCGACCCCTTATCCTGAGACTATGCCCCCTAGTTTTAGACTCTCCAGCCCGGGGGAAACATCCTCTCAGCATCTACCCTGTCAAGCCCTCTCAGAATTGTATACGTATCACTGAGATCAGCTCTCATTCATCTGAATAGAGAATATAGACTTATTCTACTCAATCTCTTCTCATAAAAACATAGAAACATAGAAAATAGGTGCAGGAGTAGGCCATTCGGCCCTTCGAGCCTGCACCGCCATTCAATAAGATCATGGCTGATCATTCCCTCAGTACCCCTTTCCTGCTCTCTCCATACCCCTTGATCCCTTTAGCTGTAAAGGCCATATCTAACTCCCTCTTGAATATATCCAATGAACTGGCATCAACAACTCTCTGCGGCAGAGAATTCCACAGGTTCACCACTCTGAGTGAAGAAATTTCTCCTCATCTCAGTCCTAAATGGCCTCCCCCTTATCCTAAGACTATGTCCCCTGGTTCTGGACTTCCCCAACATCGGGAACATTCTTCCCACATCTAACCTGTCCAGTCCCGTCAGAATCTTATACGTTTCTATGAGATCCCCTCTCATCCTTCTAAACTCCAGTGTATAAAGGCCCAGTTGATTCAGTCTCTCCTCATATGACAGTCCAGCCATCCCTGGAATCAGTCTGGTGAACTTCGCTGCACTCCTTCAATAGCAAGAACATCCTTGCTCAGATTAGGAGACCAAAACTGAACGCAATATTCCAGGTGAGGCCTCACTAAGGCCTTGTACAACTGCAGTAAGACCTCCCTGCTCCTGTATTCAAATCCCAAAGTTATGAAGGCCAACATACCATTTCCTTCTTCACCGCCTGCTGTACCTGCATGCCCACTTTCAGTGACTGATGAACCATGACACCCAGGTCTCGTTGCACCTCCCCTTTTCCTAATCTGCCGCAATTCAGATAATATTCTGCCTTTGTGTTTTTGTCCCCAAAGTGGATAACCTCACATTTATCCACATTATACTGCATCTGCCATGTATTTGCCCTCATCCTTGGAATCAGTTTAGTGAACCTTCGTTGCACCGCCTCTAAGGCAAGTATATCCTTCCTAGCTAAGGTGACCAAAATGGTACACGGTACTCCAGGTGTGGTCTCACCAAGGCCCTGTACAATTGCAGCAAACCTTCCTTACTCTTATACTCCAACACCCTTGCAATAAAGGACAACATGCCATTTGCATTTGACACATTTGCTTGTGTGGAATATTGTGACTTGGGTACTAGTTCACAACCCCTGACCCAATGAACCTTGCTTGTGGTGCCCATCATAACCTGGAGAGCCAAGTAAAATGGTGGTGGGCAGAGGTTAGATCTGTTGTGCCTTTGTCGGCTAGAGAATATCTGGCATGCCATTCAGCCCCTCGGAGTAACTGCGGCGATGGATGATGTGGAGCATGCGTGC
Organism: Pristiophorus japonicus; assembly: GCF_044704955.1. Classification (NCBI taxonomy): domain Eukaryota; kingdom Metazoa; phylum Chordata; class Chondrichthyes; family Pristiophoridae; genus Pristiophorus; species Pristiophorus japonicus. The sequence goes on from NC_092011.1 coordinate 38,458,542, forward strand.
CCTTCAAAGATGTGATGTCCTGCTTGGAGTCTGCAAACCGCTTCACTGCACAGTCCTGGTTACGTCGGCTCTGATTCGCACGCAGTGTGCTTGACACAGACTGTTTTTAAGTTCACCCAATGCAGTAAGGGACTCTACATCATCGCTTACTTCAGCTGAGAATCCCTTGATGTGCTAATTACTTGCTGTTACAGTGCAAGTGTGGGTAGGGGGGGAGTTTGCCCCATCCTCATGCTCGGTTGTTCTCATTTTACAGGTGCCCTGAGTCACATTTTGTGTCCACTCTCTCAAGTTTAGCTCTGAATTTCTGAATGTTGTCTTTTTAAAAGAAATGATATGAATTCTGTATATGCAAGAGTCTGGTCGTGAAGAACAAGATTATTTTCAGTGCAGCAGTGTGTTTTAATCAGCTGGTGCCGATAGGCTAGCATTGCCGATCAGGATTGAAGCCTTGCTGTTGAGGTGAAGAGGGCTGTGATCGTCATGGCAGTGGAACGGGAGGGTTGGTGGGCGGGCAAGATGGTGGTAAGGGCAACCTCCAGCTAGACTTGTGCGCAATGCAAAGAAATTAACACTTCTACACCATGTATTTGGGCTTGACAGGGTAGGTGCTGATAGGCTGTGTCCTCCTGGCTGGTGAGTCTAGAACTGGGGTGGGGCGGAGTGGGGTGCAGGTGCAGTCACAGTCTCAGGATAAGGGGTCGGCCATTTAGGACTGAGATGAGGAGGAATTTCTTCACTCAGAGGGGGGTGAATCTTTGGCATTCTCTGCCCCAGAGGGCTGTGGAGGCTCAGTCATTGAGTATATTCAAGGCTGAGACCAATGGATTTTTGGAATCGAGGGATATGGGGATCGGGCGGGAAAGTGGAGTTGAGGTTGAAGATCAGCCGTGATCTTATTGAATGGTGGGGCAGGCTCGAGGGGCCGTAAGGCCTACTCCTACTCCTGCTCCTGTGTCTTGTGCAATTAAAAATGGTAGCGGGTTCAAGGGTGGAGCAGATTATTGAGTGTTTGTTTTTTGGAACGCTCCCCTCCCCCACCTTGTTCTGACCCAAGAACATGGGGTAGAGCTCAGAAATGTAGAAAATAGGTGCAGGAGTAGGCCATTCGGCCCATCGAGCCTGCACCACCATTCAATATGATCATGGCTGATCATTCCCTCAGTACCCCACTCCTGCTTTCTCTCCATACCCCCTGATCCCTTTAGCCGTAAGAGCCACATCTAACTCCCTTTTGAATATATCTAATGAACTGGCCTCAACAATTTTCTGTGGTAGAGAATTCCACAGATTTACCACTCTCTGGGTGAAGAAGTTTCTCCTCATCTTGGTCCTAAATGACTTACCCCTTATCCTTAGACTGTGACTCCTGGTTCTGGACTTTCCCAACATCGGGAACATTCTTCCTGCATCTAACCTGTCTAATCCCGTCAGAATTTTATATGTTTCTATGAGATCCCCCCTCATTCATCTAAATTCCAGTGAATATAAGCCTAGTCGATCCAGTCTTTCTTCATATGTCAGTCCTGCCATCCCGGAATCAGTCTGGTGAACCATCGCTGCACTCCCTCAATAGCAAGAATGTCCTTCCTCAGATTAGGAGACCAAAACTGAACACAATATTCCAGGTGTGGCCTCACCAAGACCCTGTACAACTGCAATAAGACCTTCCTGCTCCTATACTTAAATCCTATACCATTTGCCTTCACCGCCTGCTGTACCTGCATGCCCACTTTCATATGACTGATGTACCATGACACCCAAGTCTCGTTGCACCTCCCCTTTTCCTAATCTGTCACCATTCAGATAATCTGCCTTCCTGTTTTTGCCACCAAAGTGGATAACCTTACATTTATTCACATTATACTGCACCTGCCATGTATTGATCCACATTATACTGCACCTGCCATGTATTGATCCACATTATACTGCACCTGCCATGCATTTGCCCACTCACCTATTATTTCCTCGTCACCACACCACTTCTGGGAGTTTAGGATTCTAAAACCAGGGCTCCATTCAGAGTCGCATATTTGTTTTATCGGAGCCCAGTATGAGGAGCTCAATGAGCGGTTCGATCCCTAAAACCGCGAGCTTTGTAAGTGCTGCCGCTATCTCGTGCAGGCAGTCCATGAATCAACCTTGCGTTCGATCGTTGGGGCGTCCAATCTATTCTGCAGCACCCGGTTGGAAAGCCAACACCCCTTGGTCGCTTCACCGTGATGTTGAGTCCTTTAGTGCGTGCACTTGCTTCAGAAAGTCTGTTTGTCCTCCATCAGTGGTGCAGCATCCTGACATTTGTGGTGGAACTCTTGAGAACGCGTCCTGCTGGATTCTGTCGGATTCTTTCTCTCTACAAACTTCACGTTCAGGCCAGTGACCCCCGACTATCGCACACTGTTTTTGTGCAGTGTTTCGGGTCACTTGGCTCACGAGCACCCTGCCACCGCAGGCTTCCTGTCGTAGACTCCTTCTCGCTGCCGAGCCCCGCCCTATCCGGCTCCTATTGGCGCGAGCGGCTTTATTCTGCTTGCAAAGGCTGTCTGCGTTCCACATCCTTCTCGGTTTATTGGGAATGTTGGGCCACGATGTCGAGAACCTACAATTGGCCTTGAATGTAAGGACGTTCCTTTTTTTCCTTTATATCAACGAAAGAGATGGCCCTGGCAACTTTCTCGCTGAGCAGCTATCTGGAGGATCCCCCATGTCCACCGGCTTTTCAATGAGCGATTTTGCACATGTGCGGAATTTTGAATTTGTTATGCGCGTCCCCCCAAAAAAAATATTAGGGGGAATATTGGGTCCTGATATAGTACTCTGCCCCCCACCCCCAAAACATTAGGGAGAATATTGGGTCCTGGTATAATAGTCTGCCGCCGCCCCCCCCCCCCCCCCCAAAAAAAAAGTTAGCGCTTGTTATAGAACAGTAATCAACTCCTGAACACACGTCATTCACATTGCGATCTGCTCCTGTGACTTTAGGGGTGGAGGAGCGGGAGGTGGTGCAGACCATACCAGTGCAAATAATTGGCTTAATCTATAAATAACGTGTCTAGCCGTGCAGGTCCAAGGTCAATCACTAGTTCGGCCTCAGCTGGCGTATTGTGGACAATTTCCGGGCACCACACTTCAGGGAAGATGTCCAGGCCTTAGAAAGGGTGCAGAGGAGTTTTACCAGGATGTTACCAGCAATGAGGGACTTCAGTTATGAGGAGAGGTTGGAACGGTTCTCCTTGGGACAGAGAAGGTGAAGAGGTGGCTTATTTGATGTTTTGACAGAGTACAGGGAGATTGACTGTTCCCTCCGGCCTGTGGATCAATAATCCGAGGTCACAGATTCAGAATCCATGGCCAAAGATCTGGAGGGGTGATGAGGGGCGATGTTTACACTCGGAGAGTTGTCGGGGATCGGGAACGCTCTCCCTGAGAGGCGGTGGAAGCTGGTTCTACTGATGATTGTCAGAGGGAGTTGGAGGGGTGCGTGAGGGTGGGGAACGGACAGGGTTACGGACAGAAAGCGGGGGATTGTGGGACTAAGCACGACTGCTCTTTCACAGAGCCCCGCGCAGACACAACGGGCCGACTGGACTCCTCCTGTGCGGTAGGTTACTGTGATTCGAAGTATAGGAGTGGCGATCCTTACAGACATTGGCCCAGACTTGGCTGTCGCAGGGCATCGGCCGTTAGTCAGTCCAATGGTGTGGTTCCAGGAACGTGCCTGGGGCTTCCGGGGAATAGGCCCGGCCCACTTGGCACAGTGAGAAGAATGGGGTGTGGATTACTCGGGGCCAATCGAGCAGCGAGTTAGAGAGAGCTGCATGGTCATCAGCCTACTCTGGAGGGAGATCAATCCAATCAAAGTGCAATTGGAGAAGTTAACTGGAAATGAGCATATGTGACCGGCGAGGAGCCCAGCTGGCTTTTTGCACACTTTTAAACCGACAAGTCCCGTTCCGTCACACCGCAGTTAGGTGAGCGGAAGGATCATGTGGGAAAACGTGAAGGTGACAGTGTTTGTATAAAATGGAGTTGGAGCCAATTCCATATAAACATGACATTGCATCCAAGGATGGCAGCCTAACTGCCTCGCTCCCCATGGTGCACTCAGAAAGGTCACCTAACTGCCTCGCTTCCCATGGTGCACTCAGAAAGGTCACCTAACTGCCTCGCTCCCCATGGTGCATTCTGTGAGGTCACCTAACTGCCTCGCTCCCCATGGTGCATTCTGTGAGGTCACCTAACTGCCTCACTTCCCATGGTGCACTCCCAAGAGGTGGACAAAGGGCGACACTTCCCATGGTGCATTCCGTGAGGCTGCCAATGGGCCTCGCTTCCCATGGTGCATTCTGTGAGTCTGCCAATGGGCCTCGCTTCCCATGGTACACTGGGTTGTGTGGACTTGGGTGTCATTTCGAAGAATGAATTGAAATGTTGAAGAATTGAGTTTTATTGCGTTGAGGGTGGGTGTGGATATTGCACCCAGAGCTAGCATCCTCTTTAGCCCATTCATTAGAACCCCCCCCCCCCCCACCCCACCCCCAGTTGAGATGTTCTGCATCATGTCTGTGCAGTGGACTGACCAGAGTTTTCCTAAAATGCTTTTCCTTCTGACTTCCTTTGCCTGGACACTAGTTTGCGCAAGTAAGAGCTTTCAAATGCTTTATTTTTTCCTTTGCATGCTCTTGTCGTGTGTTGTGCATGCTGCTCCCGTGTGCTGTTCTGCTTCGCTGCGTCTTGTGTGTCCAAAGGTGTAAGCGAGCATTACAGTGGATTTAACCCACTCCTGCCACCTCCCCGGGGCTCGAAGCAACTGATGGATCGGAGGGTAGAACGGGTGGGGTGACGCAGCTGGTTTAAAATGTACTCCTCTCATCTCTGGATCCCGGCAGGATAAAAAATCTCCCCTTCTCCACCAATCAGGAGCCGATTTACAAGTGAAAAACGACTTGGAAAACTCTCAGCACAAAGCTGCCACTGAAACAACGACTCGCAAGTGAGGCCACGTCGATGGCTGTTGGTGCAAAACAAGTGCGGGTTTTAGGGAGGAGGGGATGTGGGGGGATATTCCACAGTGATGCTCTCCAAGTTCAACAACTCCTCCTGAATATAGTGGTTAGAATTGGGGGGGTGGGGGGGTTATCAAAGATTGGTTAACCCCTGCCCCGTGTTCACCTGGTCCCGTGGCTGCCTGTCCTACCCTCTGCACGATCAAGATGTACGCGTCTATTCACGTCCCAACTAAATTCACATTTCCACCGGTTAAATTAGTACTGAACCAAACGCAAACCCAGCAACTACACAACTGGTTAGCGGGGGGAGGGGGGCTGTTAGTCAGTCCAACCGGGTTAGAGAGGGGTCGGTCGAGCCTGCTCGTGATCGCTATCCCACCATCTCCACTGGAGTGTTGGACATGTCCGGAATCGAGGCAAGGTCCGAGGTCGGCCCGGGCTGTGATTCCCACCTGGTCGAATAGTCCAGCAACACCTGACTGTTCGAGGTGCGGAAGCGGGCGCCAGTGCCCGCAGAACCACGCCCGAAGAATCGGAGGGGAGAAAAATTGGTGATGAGAGGGGGGTAAATTTCCCGAACTGTATTGATTTCTGATTCTATCCGGTCCTATTTAAATAATTATCTTGATCACTGAAGCATGGGGGGAAGGGAAAAGAATTGAAAGTATTTTAACAAAAAATTCACTTCACCAATTATTAAAGTAAAGATTGACATAATACCATTATTTTTTTAAATCAGTGAAGCACTTGCTAAGACCCTATTTTACACTATAGTTTATTCACAAGATGTTGCACTTGTGTGCAAGTCACATCCCTACGCCTGGAGGTCACAAAACTGCGACTTATATACAAGATTTCATGCTACGTTCAAATGTATTAAACATGGAAAATAATCTCTACAGTACCACAGATCGGGAAGTATTTTCAGTGTAGTTGCTGGTCTAAATTTTACAATGATTCCATCGTCCCATCTCCCTCAATGTGCCTGAGCAAAACCGGTGTTGCAGTGAAGTTGTCATTGCTATTAACGTTTCCCTATTTACAGTGTCGAGCTGTGATTCCGGTGGAGCTGTGAGATTGAGTGCGGCGTGCTTTGTATGTGACGTGAAGCTTAGCTTCTGTGATCGTTTCGTGTCCTCTCTCTCTCTCTGTTTTGTGCTCTCTCTCTCTCTCTCTTTTCCCCCCCCTCCCTCTTGCACAAATCCTTCCTAATCAGGTAGGTCGCCTTGTTGAAAAATGTAGTCTTTGCAGCGGGATCTGATTTGAATCGCTGTTCCATACAAGGGCTAATTTTCCCTAGAGTGCAGCTTCCCTGTTTTTGATCAGTCAGCTGAGAAATTCATAATTCACCGTCTTTCTCCTTGATTTTGTGTTGCACTGTGCACACTTCCTGTGATTGCACAAGTGTAACATGTCTATTGCACGTTTTGGTCACTCTTCAGTCCCCAAATTTGTTGCCTGCCTGTGATTGGCAAGAATTTTTAGGGAGAGGAATGGACCCTTTGGCATTGTCTGAGAGCAACCACGCTGCCTCCTCATCTCTCTCAACCCCACCTACCCATATCCCCAAACCCACCTACCCACCTTCTCCCTATATCGCTCAACCCTACCTACGCACCTTCTCCCCATATCCCCCACCCCACCTACCCACCTTCTCCCTATATCCCCCAACCCCACCTACCCATCTTCTCCCCATATCCTCAACCCCACCTACCCACCTTCTCCCCATATCCCCCAACCCTACCCACCTTCTCCCCATATCCCCAACCCTACCCACCTTCTCCCTATATCCCCCAACCCCACCTACCCACCTTCTCCCCATATCCCCAACCCTACCCACCTTCTCCCTATATCCCCCAACCCTACCCACCTTCTCCCCATATCCCCCAACCACACCTACCCACCCACCTCCCCATATTCCCCAACCACACCTACCCACCCACCTCCCCATATCCCCCAACCCCACCTACCCACCTTCTCCCCATATCTCCCAACCCCACCTACCCACCTTCTCCCCATATCCCCCAACCCTACCCACCTTCTCCCTATATCCCCCAACCCTACCCACCTTCTCCCCATATCCCCCAACCACACCTACCCATCTTCTCCCCATATCCCCCAACCCCACCTACCCACCTTCTCCCTATATCCCCCAACCCTACCCACCTTCTCCCCATATCCCCCAACCCCACCTCCCCATATCCCCCAACCCCACCTACCCACCTTCTCCCCATATCCCCCAACCCCACCTACCCACCTTCTCCCCATATCCCCCAACCCCACCTACCCACCTTCTCCCCATATCTCCCAACCCCACCTACCCACCTTCTCCCCATATCCCCCTACCCACCTTCTCCCCATATCCCCCAACCCCACCTACCCACCTTCTCCCCGTATCCCCCAACCCCACCTACCCACCTTCTCCCCGTATCCCCCAACCCCACCTACCCACCTTCTCCCCATAATCCCTCAATGTCTCTCTCGAAACAATTCTAATTTGTCCCTTGAGCCCGTTTATACTGTTGTCTCAGTCTCCTGGTAACAGAGTTCACAAACTCCATTGCGTTTGGATGACCCAAGTTCTATCTTGCTTCCATTCTTACTCCTGACCCCTGAATGTGCCCACCCCCGTACAGGGAACAATTTGCCTCAATTTCATTTATTAAAAAAACTCACACCTAGACACCAATATAGTCTTCTCTGTTCTAGTCTTCTCCACTTATTAAGGCCTTTGTTTATAATAGGTGGGTTTTTTATGCACCATCAAGATGGGAATAATCCTATTTTCAGTCTCCGTGTCAGCTGTGACAAAGTACAGTACAATTCCGCTAGATTCAGAGTTAAGCTCCCTCTCCTCCTGCCTCTACTTCAACCTCAAAGGAGCACACCCTCCACTCCATTCATGTAACATTTATTTTACACACTCGTGCCAGTTTTGGCTGAGGTTTCGGGGGGAGAATTCCAGAGCTTAGGGCTCCGGGCAGCTGAAAGCATGGCCATCAATGGTGCAGCGATGGAAATTGGAGATGGGGATGCGCAAGAGGCCAGAATTGGGGGAGCGTAGAGATCTCGGAGGGTGGGAAGGGGTGGGGGGCAGGTGGGAGGAGAGGGGTGGCGAGGAAGCCAATGAAGGATTTGAAGAGGAGGATGAGAATTTTAAAATGGAGGCATGGCCAGACTGGGAACCAGTGTAGGTCGACAGGCGGTGGGTGAACGGGACTTGGTGTGAGTTAGGATACGGGCAGCAGAGTTTTGAATGAGCATAAGTTTACGGAGGGTGAAAGATGGGAGGCCGGACAGGAGAGTGTTGGAATAGTCAAGTCTACCCCACTGTGCCATTGTTCACTGGACAGTAATCATAAACTGCCTCAAAAATTGGTTACAGTGTGCGGAGTTTAATCAACACTGTCTGACCATGAAAGGCCGTCTCTCTCTTTTCTCTCTCTCTCTCTCCTGTCTCAGCCTATCAAGATATAACTCTGCTGCCCCAATTCACAGGGCTCATACTCCAATCCTGTTCTATACCCATTCAATCCCACCATGCATGGAACATATGTAGTCCCCAGTAGCATTGGCCTAGCAACTCTGCAATGGTTTCCTGGTCTTGGTTGGCTTACATTGTAAGGGCAGCCAGAGTTCGAAGGTTCAGTGGCTAAACATAGAAAATAGGTGCAGGAGTAGGCCATTCGGCCCTTCGAGCCTGCACCACCATTCAATATGATCATTGCTGATCATTCACCTCAGTACCATTTCCTGCTTTCTCTCCATACCCCTTGATCCCTTTAGCCCCAAGAGCCACATCTAACTCCCTTTTGAATATATCTAACAAACTGACCTCAACAACTTTCTGTGGTAGAGAATTCCACAGGTTCACAATTCTCTGGGTGAAGAAGTTTCTCCTCATCTCGGTCCTAAATGGCTTACCCCTTATCCTTAGACTGTGACCCCTGGTTCTGGACTTCCCCAACATCGGGAGCATTCTTCCTGCATCTAACCTGTCCGATCCCGTCAGAATTTTGTGTGTTTCTATGAGACCCCTCTCATTCTTCTAAATTCCAGTGAATATAAGCCTAGTCGATCCAGTCTTTCTTCATATGTCAGTCCTGTCATCCCGGGAATCAGTCTGGTGAACTTTTGCTGCACTCCCTCAATAGCAAGAATGTCCTTCCTCAGATTAGGAGACCAAAACTGAGCACAATACTCATGGTGTGGTCTCACCAAGGCCCTGTACAACTGCAGTAAGACCTCCCTGCTCCTATACTCAAATCCTCTTGCTATGAAGGCCAACATGCCATTTGCCTTCTTCACTGCCCGCTGTACCTGCATGCCAACTTTCACTGATGTACCATGACATCCTGGTCCCGTTGCACCTCCCCTTTTACTAATCTGTCACCATTCAGATAATATTCTGCCTTCCTGTTTTTGCCAGCAAAGTGGATAACCTCACATTTATCCACATTATACTGCATCTGCCATGCATTTGCCCACTCACCTGACCTGTCCAAGTCACCCTGCAGCCTCTTAGCATCCTCCTCACAGCTCACTGCCACCCAGCTTAGTGTCATCTGCAAACTTGGAGATATTACATTCAATTCCTTCGTCTAAATCATTAATGTATATTGTAAATAGCTGGGGTCCCAGCACTGAACCTTGCGGCACCCCACTAGTCACTGCCTGCCATTCTGAAAAGGACCTGTTTATTCCTACTCTTTGCTTCCTGTCTGCCAACCAGTTCTCTATCCACATCAATACATTACCCCCAATACCTTGTGCTTTAATTTTGCACATTAATCTCTTGTGTGGGACCTTGTCAAAAGCCTTTTGAAAGTCCAAATACACCACATCCACTGGTTCTCCCTTGTCCACTCTACTAGTTACATCCTCAAAATATTCCAGAAGATTTGTCAAGCATGATTTCCCTTTCATAAATCCATGCTGACTTGGACCGATCCTGTCACTGCTTTCCAAATGTGCTGCTATTACATCTTTAATAATTGACTGACATTTTCCCCGCTACTGATGTCAGGCTAACCGGTCTATAATTCCCTGTTTTCTCTCTCCCTTTTTAAAACCATCCAGGTATGTCAATGCCAGTTACTAGAAGCCTCGAGTTGTGGCTTCAGTATTGGGTTAATATAGCAGAGCTGGTGTCTAGTCGTCCTGGTTAACCCTTGCCACTGGACCAAGACCTCGTTCTGTCAAGCTCGTGTGGTGGCTGGTCACCCCTACCTTAAAACAATCCACGTATAGGCATCTTCCACCCTTCAGGATGTAGTTCGGGATCTTCTTTCGAAACCCCTGTGAACTCGTCCCTTTTTTTGGCATGGAAGCAAGTCATCCTGGTTTCGAGGGAGTGCCTATGATATTGATTGCAGCAAGGACGTGATGCTTGATTCTCCAACCAGAGGAACCCCTCTCTTCCACCCTGGTCTTGCCTTGTTTTCTGCAGTGAATATTCATCTCGGCACGCCCTATCTCTAATGTCCAGCAACAGCCACTGGAATACATGACGCCTCTGTCTGCAGATATGTGACTTGCGCAGTTCGAAACAGTGCCGTCTTCAACTGGTGGGCAGAGGGGTTTAAAAGTTAGTGGCCTCATCTGCGGGGAGTGGGGGAGTCAGTTGGTAAAATTTGGAACGGAGTCCTGTACAGCAGGGAATAGCCCGCACGAAATAGGAGCAGGAGAAGACTCCTCGAGCCTGCTCTGCTATTCATTGACATCATGGCTGATGTTCCACCTCAACTCCACTATCCCTTCCTCTCCTCACACCCCTCGGTTCCATAAGTGCCCAAAAATCTATTGATCTCCGTCTTGAATATGCTCAAAGACTGAGCCTCCACAGCCCTCTGTGGCAGAAAATTCCAAAGATTCACCCCCCTCTGAGGGAAGAAATTCCTCCTCATCTCAGTCCTAAATGATCGACCCCTTATCCTGAGACTGTGTGACCCCTGGTTCTAGACTCCCCAGCCCAGGGGGAAACATCCTCTCAGCATCTGCCCTGTCTAGCCCTCGAAGGATTTTATATGTTTCAATGAGATCACCTCATTCTTCTAAACTCCAGAGAGCATAGGCCCAATCCACTCAATCTCTCCTCATAGGACAACCCTCTCAACCCAGGAATCAATTGGTTCAGTGCCTGGTCTGAACTAAAATCTATATTAATGACTTGGATGAAGGGACCGAGTGTAATGTAGTCAAGTTTGCTGATACAAAGATGGGTGGGAAAGCAAGTTGTGAGGCGGGCACAAGAAATCTGCAAAGGGACATAGACAGGCTGAGTGAGTGGGCAAAAGTTTGGCACTTGGAGTATAATGTGGGAAAATGTGAGGTTATCCACTTTGGCAGAAAAAATAGAGAAGCAAATTATAATTTAAATGGAGAAAAATTGCAAAGTGCTGCAGTACAACGGGACCTGGGGGTCCTTGAAAAACACACAGTTAGTATGCAGGTTGAGTAGGTTGGGCCTCTACTCATTGGAGTGAAGAATGAGAGGTGATCTTATTGAAACGTATAAGTTAATGAGGGAGCTCGACAAGGTGGATGCAGAGAGGATACTAAAACTAGGGGACATAGTCTTAGAATAAGGGGCCGCCCATTTAAAACTGAGATGAGGAGGAATTTCTTTGAGGGTTGTAACTTTGTGGAATTCTCTGCCCCAGAGAGCTGTGGAGGCTGGGTCATTGAGATTGTTGAGCAATATGGGGAGCGGGCAGGGAAGTGGAGCTGAGTCCATGATCGGATCAGCCATGATCTTATTGATCGTGAGGGGCCAAATGGCCGACTCCTGCTCCTATTTCTTGTGTTCTTATAAAATGGGTTCAGAGCCCCTCAGTTAAGGAGGGAAGTTCAGCCAGGCCCCACCTGCTTCTGCTTGGCTATCCTACCAGCCCCACTGGAGGGGGGACAGATTGGTGGAGGAGGAGGAACAAAGAGGTGTCACGCCCTTCTCGGAGCTGAAGGCTGACGGGGAGTAAATTGAACAGAAGTGGAGGTGCCGTGAATGATGCGGGACCGTGCTTGCTTGTGCTAGTCGAGCACGGCACGCTCCCTCTGATCCGATGCTTCAGAGCCTCGTGTCGGATCGACTCTCGCCATTGACGTGTCTCTTGGCTCTCGGGGTTTTCCCCTCTCTCAGCTGACCACCTCCTGCGTTTACACGCCCTGCTGCGCAGCCACCTCCCGACTGGACCGCTGGTGTCTGACCCCTGTCGTCACACGGCCTTGATATGTGCCTGGCGGGTGTCTCCCGAGCAGCATGTTGCAGTGAGGTCCTGCTGTTCTCCTGGACTGCACTTGCTCAGTGCATTTCACCACCTCTGGACGTCCCATTGAGTGTTACAGACTATGTTACAGTTCTATTTGAGGTGTAGTCACTTGTTGTAATGTAGGAAACGTGGCAGACAATTTGTGCACAACAAAATTCGACAAACCTTGACTAAAGAGAATGACCATATAATCTGCTTTTAGGTGTTAGTTGAATACTCCCCTGCTCTTCTTTTGAAATAGTGGCCATGGGATCTTTTATGTGCACCTGAGGGGGCAGACGGGGCCTCGGTTTAACGTCCCACCTGAAAGACACCACATCCGGTAGGCCTGATCCCTCCCTCTGTACTGCCCCTCCGACAGCGCGGCCTTCCGATAGTACTGCACGGGATTATGTGCTCAAGTTCCCAGAGTGGGGCTCGAACCCACAACCTTCTGACTCCGAAGCAAGAGAGCTGCCCACTGAGCCATGGGTGACACGGAGTAGCGTGTGGACATTTGGTGTCCAGGCTCTCAAGTGAAGAGTGGCCACATGGGTGTATCGCAGCTTAATCGGTGCCAAGGGAACCACAGCCCAGCAATTGTGTGACCCCTGCAAGTGAGTTTCTGGGGCGAGGGAGGGGTGACGCAAGGGGGGAGATGAAGAGGGAGTTGCTGGATTTTAAAATCGAGAGCTGGGCTGATTGTCACGGAATCTCATGTTTAATTAATCTACCTCGTGTGTTTTGTTTAGATTATATTTTTCCATCCCCGGTACTCCTGGGGCTGTGTGCCTGTGTAGATTCCCGTCAAAACCATTTCACGGTCCCAATCTCATTAGAGCTGTGCCTTAATGAAGGGCCTTTTTCAAAAAAAATCTCTCTCCATTCAGCAAAAACACGAACGCAGGTGTTGAAATAAATTACAGCAATCTAACCTTGAACAGATGCCTTTGGGGGTTGAATTGTGCCATAGTGAAGGTTCCATGCCTTTTTAATAGCCAGCAATATTTTATGGCTGAAACAGTCAATTTTTTTTTTTGCTTTGCAAAATCTATTAATCTTCCAGCCTCTCACTCCCTCCACTCCCTCACTCCCTCACTCCCTGCACTCTCCTCCCTCCATCTCCGCCCCTGACAGCCCTGCCCTCCCCACTGATGCACGACATAGCAGCCTGGTCTATATGGCTAGATTTTCTGTAAAGGTACCGCGATACTGAGTCCCATACTGTCCAGCAGTGCCCTGCGTTGTCATCGTCCCGTCCCGTCCCGTCACCCTGGGTTTGCTCCTGGTTTGCTGGTTCAGAGAGGGTGCAGAGGGAGATTGACCAGAATGGTCCCGGGGGGATGAGGGACTTCAGTGACGTGGGGAGACTGGAGAAGCTGGGGTTGTTCTCCTTGGAGCAGAGAAGGTTAAGGGGGAGATTTAATAGAGGGGTTCACAATCAGGAGGGGTTTTGATGGAGTAGATCGGGGAGAAACTGTTCCCCGGGGACAGGAAGGTGGGGTAACCAGAGGGACACAGATTGACGATAATCGGCGATGGAACCAGAGGGGGAGATGGGGAGAATGTGTTTACGCAGCCAGTTGTTGTGATCGGGAACGCGCTGCCTGAAAGGGCGGTGGGAACAGATTCAATCGTGACTTTCAAACCGGGAATTGGGTAAATACTGGAAGGGGAAAAATTCACAGGGCTGTGGGGGAAAGGGCAGGGGAGGGGAGTGGGACTGATTGGGTCGCTCTGTCACAGAGCCGGCACAGCACGGGCAACGATGGGCCCAATGGGATCCTCCTGTGCTGTAATTCTGTGATTTTAGCCAGCGCAGATATTTTGTCTCTGCCACCCTGGGCTCGGACGTTGAGAATCGGCCAGGGTTCCCGCTCCAGATTGCTCTCTGGTGACTCAAGCCAGGAAGTACGATTGGGTGAGGACTCCCACAGTCGAAAAGCACTCGTGTCGGGAACGGCTGCTGGGCTGCAGCGTGAATTCTTGGATGGAATCCTTTATTTAGCTCCCTGCCGTTTCTTCCTGCCCCTCTTCCTCCTCTCCCCCTGCCCCTCTTCCTCCTCTCCCCCTGCCCCTCTTCCTCCTCTCCCCCTGCCCCTCTTCCCCTCCTGCACTGTTCGATGGAGTGCCATACTGAGCCCAGTCCTGCAGTGTGGATCTCTCCAGGCCAAGCCCAAATGTATTTTAATACCAGTTGGGGCTAAATGACCCATTTGGTTTTTGCCCGATGATTTAATTTTAATTTTACCAGAAAGGTTACCTAAACACAATGACGTCACTGTCCCAAATGGCATGCACCGACCTTTTCCTGACGACTATTTTCACGGATGTACGAGGTAGAGCCAGGTTAATGCTCCCTTTAATTATAGATTTATATCGATCACTGCTTTAACCTGTTTAATGAATAAACTCCAGTAGGGGTTTGTAGTGATGGGCTTGTGAAGCTTTGTACGTGGTGTATGTATAAACACTAATGTTGTGCTGTGCTCGTGTGTAACTGTCTCATTAATATCTCACGGTGTCTCTCTCTCTCTCGCTCTCCCCCTCTCCCCTTGTTCCCACTGCCCCCTCTTCTCCTTTCGCTTCATTCTGACTCTCTTTGGGATTGCAAGGAGCTGGTAAGGAGTTTGATCTTTGAACCTATTCCAATCGCTGTGTTGTAGTGCAATGCCTGTCAAACCTTTCGGGGCTGCAGTGGTTTGGGGACTTCCCTTTTCTCTCCACCCATGTACTGGGCTCGTCGCACAGACTCCTCCCTCAGTACCTCACCACCCAGGTGGACATCCTTCCCACCTGGAGTGGCGAGGGTTGCTCGCATATTCTGTGGCGGGGACGGGAGACAGATTGCGTCTGCATGCACGCACCCAACGCCACAGGGAGAGGCCGCTGACTCCCGGCCTATCTGATACTCCCTGGGATTCCTGCTCCTCGTCACCCATCCAGTGACCACTGCTGCAGAGGGCACTCGTCGAGGTCAGGAACGCCCTTGAATGTCCTGCTAGTCGCAGTCACTTAAATTGTAAGGCTATGGAGAAAGAGTGGGACTAATTGGATTGCTCTTTCAGAGAGCAGGCACGATAGGCCGGATGGCCTCATTCTGTGCTGCATGATTCTATCTCTCAATTTCCCCCCGCTTCTGTCACCATGGCCCGGCATACAGACGCTAGGTGCCTGTTCAACACCCAATCCAGCAGGGCCTCCTGTTTTGTTCACTGCGCTTTTTTCAGCGTGATTCGATGGGGTTGGGGGGGCGGGGGGGTGCTAAAACTTAAAAGTTGTTCCTTATACCACCAAAGTTGGGCAGTGCTCCAGTCCAGTAAGGGTTGAAGGCTTGCAAAGAATTGATTTGTGCGTGTGTGTACCTCCGATCCAATCAATCTGCCGTTATCGATCATGTAAAATTTAGCGTGCTTTCGGTGTATAAATTGTGGTGTGATTTGGAATGTATAAACAGCTACATAAGAAATAGGAGCAGGAGTCGGCCATTCGGCCCCTCGAGCCTGCTCCGCCATTTAATACGACCATGGCTGATCCGATCATGGACTCAGCTCCACTTCCCCGCCCGCTCCCCATAACCCTTCACTCCCTTATCACTCAAACATCTGTCTATCTCCACCTTAAATATATTCACTGACCCAGCCTCCACAGCTCTCTGGGGCAGAGAATTCCACAGATTTACAACCCTCTGAGAAGAAATTCCTCCTCATCTCAGTTTTAAATGGGCGGCCCCTTATTCTAAGACCATGCCCCCTAGTTCTAGTCTCCCCCATCAGTGGAAACATCCTCTCTGTATCCACCTTGTCAAGCCCACTCTGAGCTAATTGGTGGCGGAGAAGTTTAACCGTCTGGTGAACCCGACTATCTTAACTGAAAATCAGAATCTGTGTGTGGTATTTTAGCAAAACTGTTCCTGAAGGGAAGACGTGTGTAGTGGGCTCGTGAGCCAAGGGCACTACAGCCTGCTGCCCCCCCCCCCCCCCCCCAAACCCCCGCAGCATTCCTGAACCTTGCCGGTCTGACCCGTGATCCACAGGCAGCTCGTGGGTGGGGGGGGTGGAGTGGAGTGGAGTGGGGGGGTGGGGGGAGGAGTGGAGGGGAGGGGGGAGTGGGAGGGGGCGGGGGAGAGGTTGTGGGGAGGGGGGCGGGGGAGAGTGGGAGAGGTGGAGAGGGAGAGGGATGGGCAAGTCCAGAACAAGAGGCACAATCTTCCAATCGGGGGTGATGTCAGGCAGCATTTTGTCACACAAAGGGTAGTGGAGATCAGAAACACACTTCCCCAAAAGGCTGTGGATGCTGGGGTAAATTGAAGCTTTGAAGTCTGAGATAGATCGATATTTATTGGTGTAAGGGTATTGAGGGTTATGTAACCAAGGCGGGTAGATGGAATTAGGTCACAGATCAGCCGTGATCTCATTGAATGGCAGAACAGGCGCGAGGGGCTAAGTGGCCTCCGCCTGATCCTATGTTCCTAACCTGGCCAAAAGGGTACACTAAAGGCCACCCACCTTTTATAAATATGTCGCGGAACCAGGGCGAAGGTCGATACAAGTAGTGGTTGTGACGCCCTGCTTGAATTTGAAATACCAGTAGGTAAGTCTGAAGGAGGCGAGATAGTCCCCGGATGAAGTGTCAAACACAAAGAACGAGCCTGGTATCGATCGGTCACTTCAAGGGAGAGTGCTCAAAACCTGCCTCCGTGGATGTGCCGAGTTCTATGAGGCTGGCTCTCATCTGAGCTGGGCTGATTCCCGAGATGAAGGGGGGTTGTCTTGTGAAGAAAGGTTGAGCAGGTTGGGCCTATACTCATTGGAGTTTAGAAGACTGAGAGGTGATCTTATTGAAACGTATAAGATTCTGAGGGGGCTGGACAGGGTAGATGCAGAGAGGATGTTTCCCCTCGTGGGGGAATCTAGAACTAGGGGGCTTAGTCTCAGAATAAGGGGTCTCCCATTTAAAACTGAGGAGGAATTTCTTCTCTCGGAGGGTTGTAAATCTGTGGAATTCTCTGCCCCAGAGAGCTGTGGAGGCTGGGACACTGAATATATTTAAGGCGGGAGATAGACAGATTTTTGAGCGATAAGGGAGTGAAGGGTTATGGGGAGCGGGCGGGGAAGTGGAGCTGAGTCCATGATTGGATCGGCCATGGTCGTATTAAATGGCGGAGCAGGCTCGAGGGGCCGAATGGCCGACTCCTGCTCCTATTTTGATGTGACACAAACGCTGGGAGATGCAGGAGCTTGCAGTTAGCGATGTAAGGGGCACAGGAGGAGGTTGGTGCAGCCTTCGCCACGGGCAGGTCACGTGGAGCGAGTGAAATACACACTCCGCGTAAAATGGGAGCGAGTGCATCAAGTAATTGAAGGCTGGTTGCTGTCCCTGGACAGGAATTGTTCAGTTGTGAAAGATTTATGCTGACTCAGCCAATGCTTTAAGTGCTCTGTGCTCACTTGTCGCCCTGAGGCTCTGGTGCAGTCGCCAACCCTTTCTGTACTGGAGTTGTGGGGGGTTACGAGAGTAGGTGGAAATAATGGCGGGTCTTATTAGGTGAGGCGTTAACGGGCGTGTGAAGTTCTCCGCACAGAGCTGTGCAGGACCCGCAGAGGAAGGCCCAACTATGCCTATTGCTCGATTGCCCGACCAAACACGAGTGGGTTTCGGGAGAGGGCCTGTGGCAGGCGGCTGCCGCTGGTGGTCGCGACGGCGATCGCGTTTTCCCCTCCTCAGCGCGGGAGGTATTGGCGGTAACCGTGCCACACGCCCGCAGATCCGCCTGCAACACGCGCCCACGCCCCATCCAGTGAATCACGGAAATTTACCGCACAGATGGAGGCCATTTCAGCCTATTGTGTCCGTGCCGGCCGACCAAGAGCTACCCAGCCTAATCCCACTTTCCAGGTCTCGGTCCGTAGCCCTGTAGGTTCAAGTGCACATCCAAATGTGGTGAGGGTTTCTGCCTCTACCACCCTTTCAGGCCGTGAGTTCCACCCCAGACCCCCACCGCCCTCTGGGTGAAGACATTTCCCCTCAAATCCTCTCTAAACCTCCCCCCAATTACTTTCAATCTATGCCCCCTGGTTGTTGACCCCTCTGCCAAGGGAAACAGGTCCTTCCTATTCACTCTATCCAGGCCCCTATCACTGGCACGGACACGATGGGCCGAAATGGCCTCCTTCCGTGCTGTAACTTTCTGATTCTATGCTACCAGCACCTTAAATAAACTGGGTGCCAACACTGGATGCTAGAAATAGGGACCAAGAGCTTATTAAATAGAGAGGTGGGCTAAACCGCTTTACAAGGCCGTGCTGTACAGCCTCCACTGGAACAGCCAAACAGAGAGCTGCATAAACTGTGAAAGGGTAGGCGGGCTTGCAGGTTCTGTGCTGAAACCAGAACCTGACACATTAAACACCGACCGATGGTGAGATTTATTACCAGTTGATAACAGGGTAAGTAGGTATTACATAATGGCAATCGCTGAATAATAGTTTGAGATCAATTACTCCGGCCATTTGCATGAGCGACAAGGTGCAATGAATATCCGAACACCTTGCTCCTTAATTGTGTGGAACTGCTGAATCTGTCGAATTGAGAGCGTTAAATTCACGTTTCAGTGGAAATCGAGGTCCCTTTTCCCATCGTTAATTTCAAATTGCATGTCTTGTTCTCTGGCCTGGGCGCGTTTAATGAAATATTAACAAACGACCATTTTTCTTTTTTAGAAAAGCACTTTTTGAAATGTATTTGATTTCTGCTTGTGACTGCAGAGTTTAGCAGCCGCGACTCCAAAACCACTCGCCGATAGTGAGAGTGAGTGAAAGCATTGTGTGAAAGCACTGTGTGTGTGAGTGAGAAAGCACTGTGTGTGTGAGTGAGAAAGCACTGTGTGTGTGAGTGAGAAAGCACTGTGTGTGTGTGTGTGAGAAAGCACTGTGTGTGTGTGAGAAAGCACTGTGTGTGTGAGTGAGAAAGCACTGTGTGTGTGAGTGAGAAAGCACTGTGTGTGTGAGTGAGAAAGCACTGTGTGTGAGTGAGAAAGCACTGTGTGTGTGAGTGAGAAAGCACAGTGTGTGTGAGTGAGAAAGCACTGTGTGTGTGTGAGAAAGCACTGTGTGTGTGTGAGAAAGCACTGTGTGTGTGAGTGAGAAAGCACTGTGTGTGTGAGTGAGAAAGCACTGTGTGTGTGAGTGAGAAAGCACTGTGTGTGTGAGTGAGAAAGCACTGTGTGTGTGAGTGAGAAAGCACTGTGTGTGTGAGTGAGAAAGCACTGTGTGTGTGAGTGAGAAAGCACTGTGTGTGTGAGTGAGAAAGCACTGTGTGTGTGAGTGAGAAAGCACTGTGTGTGTGTGAGTGAGAAAGCACTGTGTGTGTGTGAGTGAGAAAGCACTGTGTGTGAGTGAGAAAGCACTGTGTGTGTGAGTGAGAAAGCACTGTGTGTGTGAGTGAGAAAGCACTGTGTGTGTGAGTGAGAAAGCACTGTGTGTGTGAGAAAGCACTGTGTGTGTGAGAAAGCACTGTGTGTGTGTGAGAAAGCACTGTGTGTATGAGTGAGAAAGCACTGTGTGTGTGAGTGAGAAAGCACTGTGTGTGTGAGTGAGAAAGCACTGTGTGTGTGAGTGAGAAAGCACTGTGTGTGTGAGTGAGAAAGCACTGTGTGTGTGAGTGAGAAAGCACTGTGTGTGAGTGAGAAAGCACTGTGTGTGAGTGAGAAAGCACTGTGTGTGTGAGTGAGAAAGCACTGTGTGTGTGAGTGAGAAAGCACTGTGTGTGTGAGTGAGAAAGCACTGTGTGTGTGAGTGAGAAAGCACTGTGTGTGTGAGTGAGAAAGCACTGTGTGTGTGAGTGAGAAAGCACTGTGTGTGAGTGAGAAAGCACTGTGTGTGAGTGAGAAAGCACTGTGTGTGAGTGAGAAAGCACTGTGTGTGTGAGTGAGAAAGCACTGTGTGTGTGAGTGAGAAAGCACTGTGTGTGTGTGAGAAAGCACTGAGTGAGAAAGCACTGAGTGTGTGAGTGAGAAAGCACTGAGTGTGTGAGTGAGAAAGCACTGAGTGAGAAAGCACTGAGTGAGAAAGCACTGAGTGAGAAAGCACTGAGTGAGAAAGCACTGAGTGAGAAAGCACTGAGTGAGAAAGCACTGAGTGAGAAAGCACTGAGTGAGAAAGCACTGAGTGAGAAAGCACTGAGTGAGAAAGCACTGAGTGAGAAAGCACTGAGTGAGAAAGCACTGAGTGAGAAAGCACTGAGTGAGAAAGCACTGAGTGAGAAAGCACTGAGTGAGAAAGCACTGAGTGAGAAAGCACTGAGTGAGAAAGCACTGAGTGAGAAAGCACTGAGTGAGAAAGCACTGAGTGAGAAAGCACTGAGTGAGAAAGCACTGAGTGAGAAAGCACTGAGTGAGAAAGCACTGAGTGAGAAAGCACTGAGTGAGAAAGCACTGAGTGAGAAAGCACTGAGTGAGAAAGCACTGAGTGAGAAAGCACTGAGTGAGAAAGCACTGAGTGAGAAAGCACTGAGTGAGAAAGCACTGAGTGAGAAAGCACTGAGTGAGAAAGCACTGAGTGAGAAAGCACTGAGTGAGAAAGCACTGAGTGAGAAAGCACTGAGTGAGAAAGCACTGAGTGAGAAAGCACTGAGTGAGAAAGCACTGAGTGAGAAAGCACTGAGTGAGAAAGCACTGAGTGAGAAAGCACTGAGTGAGAAAGCACTGAGTGAGAAAGCACTGAGTGAGAAAGCACTGAGTGAGAAAGCACTGAGTGAGAAAGCACTGAGTGAGAAAGCACTGAGTGAGAAAGCACTGAGTGAGAAAGCACTGAGTGAGAAAGCACTGAGTGAGAAAGCACTGAGTGAGAAAGCACTGAGTGAGAAAGCACTGAGTGAGAAAGCACTGAGTGAGAAAGCACTGAGTGAGAAAGCACTGAGTGAGAAAGCACTGAGTGAGAAAGCACTGAGTGAGAAAGCACTGAGTGAGAAAGCACTGAGTGAGAAAGCACTGAGTGAGAAAGCACTGAGTGAGAAAGCACTGAGTGAGAAAGCACTGAGTGAGAAAGCACTGAGTGAGAAAGCACTGAGTGAGAAAGCACTGAGTGAGAAAGCACTGAGTGAGAAAGCACTGAGTGAGAAAGCACTGAGTGAGAAAGCACTGAGTGAGAAAGCACTGAGTGAGAAAGCACTGAGTGAGAAAGCACTGAGTGAGAAAGCACTGAGTGAGAAAGCACTGAGTGAGAAAGCACTGAGTGAGAAAGCACTGAGTGAGAAAGCACTGAGTGAGAAAGCACTGAGTGAGAAAGCACTGAGTGAGAAAGCACTGAGTGAGAAAGCACTGAGTGAGAAAGCACTGAGTGAGAAAGCACTGAGTGAGAAAGCACTGAGTGAGAAAGCACTGAGTGAGAAAGCACTGAGTGAGAAAGCACTGAGTGAGAAAGCACTGAGTGAGAAAGCACTGAGTGAGAAAGCACTGAGTGAGAAAGCACTGAGTGAGAAAGCACTGAGTGAGAAAGCACTGAGTGAGAAAGCACTGAGTGAGAAAGCACTGAGTGAGAAAGCACTGAGTGAGAAAGCACTGAGTGAGAAAGCACTGAGTGAGAAAGCACTGAGTGAGAAAGCACTGTGTGAGAAAGCACTGTGTGAGAAAGCACTGTGTGAGAAAGCACTGAGTGAGAAAGCACTGAGTGAGAAAGCACTGAGTGAGAAAGCACTGAGTGAGAAAGCACTGAGTGAGAAAGCACTGAGTGAGAAAGCACTGAGTGAGAAAGCACTGAGTGAGAAAGCACTGAGTGAGAAAGCACTGAGTGAGAAAGCACTGAGTGAGAAAGCACTGAGTGAGAAAGCACTGAGTGAGAAAGCACTGAGTGAGAAAGCACTGAGTGAGAAAGCACTGAGTGAGAAAGCACTGAGTGAGAAAGCACTGAGTGAGAAAGCACTGAGTGAGAAAGCACTGAGTGAGAAAGCACTGAGTGAGAAAGCACTGAGTGAGAAAGCACTGAGTGAGAAAGCACTGAGTGAGTGAGTGAGAAAGCACTGAGTGAGAAAGCACTGTGTGTGAGTGAGAGAAAGCACTGTGTGTGTGTGTGTGTGGTGGGGATATAATTGAATATACAGTGATGGTACCGAGAGTCAAATGGTACTGCTCGGTCCTCTGACCTCCCGAAATGATGGAAGGACGGTGTGAGATCCCCGTCCCACTCTGGCTGGACTGCACGGACCTGACAACCATTTCCTTTACATCAACTCTGCAAAATGCTGGGGTTTTTTAATTACTTAAAAATAAATAAATAAATCCACCAAATTAAAACTTCTTTTGCTTTATATTCCTTTCATGACTTGCTGCAATTTAAATATCGTGCTCATGTGAGACATCGATAGTATCCGGATCGGCCAACATGGATTGGATCAAATATCTCAATAGTGTAACCTGCATTTCATAATCTGAGACCACCCTCATGTAACAGGCTCGAGGGGCTGAATGGCCTCCTCCTGTTCCTAATGTAACAGGCTCGAGGGGCTGAATGGCCTCCTCCTGTTCCTAATGTAACAGGCTCGAGGGGCTGAATGGCCTCCTCCTGTTCCTAATGTAACAGGCTCGAGGGGCTGAATGGACTCCTCCTGTTCCTAATGTAACAGGCTCGAGGGGCTGAATGGCCGCCTCCTGTTCCTGTGTAAGAAAGTCCTAGCTTTTATTGCTGTGTTTGCTAAATCTCAACCTGGGAGCGCCTGAGGGAGGGAGACTTCAACAGCTGGCAGTTCCCGAATTATGTCAATCTCGTGCGTTTGTAACTCTGTCGAACAGCCAGCTAGCACTGAGCTGCTGATACTCGCATGTGAACTATAGCCACTGAGGGGGGCTGCCAGCCCAAGTGGTAATATACCTCTGCAAGAGTCAGCTATTTCAGGAGAGAAAGGGATGAGCGGGGGCACCAGAGAAGAGGAGAGTGGGTGGGGTGTGAAAGAATTCTCACCTGACTGTTCTGTCTCTGCAGGAGGAGCTGAACAGCGACAGTGTGGACCGCATTGTTGTGAATCCAAACGCGTCTTATGACAAGTTTAAGGACAAGCGGGTTAGCACCAAAGACGTCGGTAAGTGTCCGTGCGGTAAGGGCTATTCCTCCTGCTCCTCCTCGCACCCCCCCCCCCACCCACCGCGGTCTGGTTTGCGCAGTCGGACATGGCTCAATGTTCTGCGCGATTGCCACGGTCTCTGAACCAGCGTGTCTGAGTCTGCCCCCGTGTCCTAACTCGCACCGAATCCCGTTCACCCATCATCCCCTGTGCTCACTGACCCCGTGTCCTAACTCTCACCGAGTCCCACTCACCCATCACCCCCTGTGCTCGCTGACCCGTGTCCTAACTCACACCGAGTCCCGCTCACCCATCACCCCCTGTGCTCACTGACCCCGTGTCCTGACTCTCACCGAGTCCCACTCACCCATCACCCCCTGTGCTCACTGCCCCGTGTCCTAACGCGCACCGAGTCCCACTCACCCATCACCCCCTGTGCTCACTGCCCCCGTGTCCTAACTCACACCCAGTCCCGCTCACCCATCACCCCCTGTGCTCACTGACCCCGTGTCCTAACTCACACTCAGTCCCACTCACCTATCACCCCCTGTGCTCACTGACCCCGTGTCCTAACTCACACCCAGTCCCACTCACCCATCACCCCCTGTGCTCACTGACCCCGTGTCCTAACTCACACTCAGTCCCACTCACCTATCACCCCCTGTGCTCACTGACCCCGTGTCCTAACTCGCACCCAGTCCCGCTCACCCATCACCCCCTGTGCTCGCTGCCCCGTGTCCTAACTCGCACCGAGTCCCACTCACCTATCACCCCCTGTGCTCACTGACCTACATTGGCTCTCGGCCCAGCAACACCTCGATTTCAAAATTCTCATCCTCCATGGCCTCCCTATCTCTGTAACCTCCTCCAACCCTCCGAGATCTCTGCGTTCCTCTAATTCTGGTCTCTTGAGCGCCCCGCCGATTTCCATCTCTCCACCATTGGTGGCCGTGCCTTCAGCTGCCTGGGACCCCAAGCTCTGGAACTCCCTCCCTAAACCTCTCCGCCTCTCTCTCCTTTTTAAGGCGCTCCTTAAAGCCTACATCTTTGACCCAAGCTTTTTGGTCACCTGTCCTGATAAAGAACTTGCATGTCAACAGTGGCTTTCACCCAAGGCACTTCGCAGACAATAACATTTTTTTGAAGTGTTGTAATGTCAGAAACGCAGCAGCCAATTTACGCACAGCAAGCTCCCACACAGCAATGTGATAATGACCTGATCATCTGTTTGATTTAATGATTACTCGAAGGCTGGCTGCCATTTTGTAGTAATCCACCAGGTAAGGAGGGTGGGGTGGGGGTGGGTTTAAATCCTGTTTGGTGCAAGGCAGCTGAATTGCAAAGCAGTGAAGCAATGAGCCCGCCCCCCCCCCCTCCCCATGGGTGAAGGGACCGTTTCTCGCCCCTGTCTTTTTCCAGGATCCCTTCTGTTGGACCATGTGATTTAGTCTGGCACTAAGAATGGATACTGGGCAGCTCGCTGAATCCGGTTTGCTCTCTGCTTCCCTCTCAGGCTCTGTGTGTGTGTGTGTGTGTCTCTCTGGGGGGGTGTGTGTGTGTGTGTGTCTCTGGGGGTGTGTGTGTGTGTGTGTCTCTGGGGGGTGTGTGTGTGTGTGTGTCTCTGGGGGGGTGTGTGTGTGTGTGTCTCTGGGGGGGTGTGTGTGTGGGGGTGTGTGTGTGTGTGTGTCTCTCTCGGGGTGTGTGTGTGTCTCTCTGGGGGGGTGTGTGTGTGTGTGTGTGTCTCTGGGGGTGTGTGTGTGTGTGTGTGTCTCTCTCGGGGTGTGTGTGTGTGTGTGTGTCTCTCTCGGGGTGTGTGTGTGTGTGTGTCTCTCTGGGGGGTGTGTGTGTGTGTGTGTCTCTGGGGGGTGTGTGTGTGTGTGTGTCTCTGGGGGGTGTGTGTGTGTGTGTGTCTCTGGGGGGGTGTGTGTGTGTGTGTCTCTGGGGGTGTGTGTGTGTGTGTGTCTCTGGGGGGGTGTGTGTGTGTGTGTCTCTGGGGGGGTGTGTGTGTGTGTGTCTCTGGGGGGGTGTGTGTGTGTGTGTCTCTGGGGGGGTGTGTGTGTGTGTGTCTCTGGGGGGGTGTGTGTGTGTGTGTCTCTGGGGGGGTGTGTGTGTGTGTGTCTCTGGGGGGGTGTGTGTGTGTGTGTCTCTGGGGGGGTGTGTGTGTGTGTGTCTCTGGGGGGGTGTGTGTGTGTGTGTCTCTGGGGGGGGGTGTGTGTGTGTCTCTGGGGGGGGGGTGTGTGTGTGTGTGTCTCTGGGGGGGTGTGTGTGTGTGTCTCTGGGGGTGTGTGTGTGTCTCTCTGGGGGGGGGGTGTGTGTGTGTGTGTCTCTGGGGGTGGGTGTGTGTGTGTGTGTCTCTCTCTGGGGGTGTGTGTCTCTCTCTGGGGGTGTGTGTGTCTCTGGGGGTGTGTGTGTCTCTGGGGGTGTGTGTGTCTCTGGGGGTGTGTGTGTCTCTGGGGGTGTGTGTGTCTCTGGGGGTGTGTGTGTCTCTGGGGGTGTGTGTGTCTCTGGGGGTGTGTGTGTCTCTGGGGGTGTGTGTGTCTCTGGGGGTGTGTGTGTCTCTGGGGGTGTGTGTGTCTCTGGGGGTGTGTGTGTCTCTGGGGGTGTGTGTGTCTCTGGGGGTGTGTGTGTCTCTGGGGGTGTGTGTGTCTCTGGGGGTGTGTGTGTCTCTGGGGGTGTGTGTGTCTCTGGGGGTGTGTGTGTCTCTGGGGGTGTGTGTGTCTCTGGGGGTGTGTGTGTCTCTGGGGGTGTGTGTGTCTCTGGGGGTGTGTGTGTCTCTGGGGGTGTGTGTGTCTCTGGGGGTGTGTGTGTCTCTGGGGGTGTGTGTGTCTCTGGGGGTGTGTGTGTCTCTGGGGGTGTGTGTGTCTCTGGGGGTGTGTGTGTCTCTGGGGGTGTGTGTGTCTCTGGGGGTGTGTGTGTCTCTGGGGGTGTGTGTGTCTCTGGGGGTGTGTGTGTCTCTGGGGGTGTGTGTGTCTCTGGGGGTGTGTGTGTCTCTGGGGGTGTGTGTGTCTCTGGGGGTGTGTGTGTCTCTGGGGGTGTGTGTGTCTCTGGGGGTGTGTGTGTCTCTGGGGGTGTGTGTGTCTCTGGGGGTGTGTGTGTCTCTGGGGGTGTGTGTGTCTCTGGGGGTGTGTGTGTCTCTGGGGGTGTGTGTGTCTCTGGGGGTGTGTGTGTCTCTGGGGGTGTGTGTGTCTCTGGGGGTGTGTGTGTCTCTGGGGGTGTGTGTGTCTCTGGGGGTGTGTGTGTCTCTGGGGGTGTGTGTGTCTCTGGGGGTGTGTGTGTCTCTGGGGGTGTGTGTGTCTCTGGGGGTGTGTGTGTCTCTGGGGGTGTGTGTGTCTCTGGGGGTGTGTGTGTCTCTGGGGGTGTGTGTGTCTCTGGGGGTGTGTGTGTCTCTGGGGGTGTGTGTGTCTCTGGGGGTGTGTGTGTCTCTGGGGGTGTGTGTGTCTCTGGGGGTGTGTGTGTCTCTGGGGGTGTGTGTGTCTCTGGGGGTGTGTGTGTCTCTGGGGGTGTGTGTGTCTCTGGGGGTGTGTGTGTCTCTGGGGGTGTGTGTGTCTCTGGGGGTGTGTGTGTCTCTGGGGGTGTGTGTGTCTCTGGGGGTGTGTGTGTCTCTGGGGGTGTGTGTGTCTCTGGGGGTGTGTGTGTCTCTGGGGGTGTGTGTGTCTCTGGGGGTGTGTGTGTCTCTGGGGGTGTGTGTGTCTCTGGGGGTGTGTGTGTCTCTGGGGGTGTGTGTGTCTCTGGGGGTGTGTGTGTCTCTGGGGGTGTGTGTGTCTCTGGGGGTGTGTGTGTCTCTGGGGGTGTGTGTGTCTCTGGGGGTGTGTGTGTCTCTGGGGGTGTGTGTGTCTCTGGGGGTGTGTGTGTCTCTGGGGGTGTGTGTGTCTCTGGGGGTGTGTGTGTCTCTGGGGGTGTGTGTGTCTCTGGGGGTGTGTGTGTCTCTGGGGGTGTGTGTGTCTCTGGGGGTGTGTGTGTCTCTGGGGGTGTGTGTGTCTCTGGGGGTGTGTGTGTCTCTGGGGGTGTGTGTGTCTCTGGGGGTGTGTGTGTCTCTGGGGGTGTGTGTGTCTCTGGGGGTGTGTGTGTCTCTGGGGGTGTGTGTGTCTCTGGGGGTGTGTGTGTCTCTGGGGGTGTGTGTGTCTCTGGGGGTGTGTGTGTCTCTGGGGGTGTGTGTGTCTCTGGGGGTGTGTGTGTCTCTGGGGGTGTGTGTGTCTCTGGGGGTGTGTGTGTCTCTGGGGGTGTGTGTGTCTCTGGGGGTGTGTGTGTCTCTGGGGGTGTGTGTGTCTCTGGGGGTGTGTGTGTCTCTGGGGGTGTGTGTGTCTCTGGGGGTGTGTGTGTCTCTGGGGGTGTGTGTGTCTCTGGGGGTGTGTGTGTCTCTGGGGGTGTGTGTGTCTCTGGGGGTGTGTGTGTCTCTGGGGGTGTGTGTGTCTCTGGGGGTGTGTGTGTCTCTGGGGGTGTGTGTGTCTCTGGGGGTGTGTGTGTCTCTGGGGGTGTGTGTGTCTCTGGGGGTGTGTGTGTCTCTGGGGGTGTGTGTGTCTCTGGGGGTGTGTGTGTCTCTGGGGGTGTGTGTGTCTCTGGGGGTGTGTGTGTCTCTGGGGGTGTGTGTGTCTCTGGGGGTGTGTGTGTCTCTGGGGGTGTGTGTGTCTCTGGGGGTGTGTGTGTCTCTGGGGGTGTGTGTGTCTCTGGGGGTGTGTGTGTCTCTGGGGGTGTGTGTGTGTGTGTCTCTCTCTGGGGGTGTGTGTGTCTCTGGGGGTGTGTGTGTCTATGTCTCTCTCTGGGGGGGTGTGTGTGTGTGTCTCTCTCTGGGGGTGTGTGTGTGTGTGTCTCTCTCTGGGGGGGTGTGTGTGTGTGTCTCTCTCTGGGGGTGTGTGTGTCTCTGGGGGTGTGTGTGTCTCTGGGGGTGTGTGTGTCTCTGGGGGTGTGTGTGTCTCTGGGGGTGTGTGTGTCTCTGGGGGTGTGTGTGTCTCTGGGGGTGTGTGTGTCTCTGGGGGTGTGTGTGTCTCTGGGGGTGTGTGTGTCTCTGGGGGTGTGTGTGTCTCTGGGGGTGTTTGTGTCTCCGGGGGTGTGTGTGTGTATGTCTCTCTCTGGGGGGGTGTGTGTGTGTGTCTCTCTCTGGGGGTGTGTGTGTCTCTGGGGGTGTGTGTGTCTCTGGGGGTGTGTGTGTCTCTGGGGGTGTGTGTGTCTCTGGGGGTGTGTGTGTCTCTGGGGGTGTGTGTGTCTCTGGGGGTGTGTGTGTGTGTGTGTCTCTCCGGGGGTGTGTGTGTGTGTGTCTGTCTCTCCGGGGGTGTGTGTGTGTGTGTCTGTCTCTGGGGGTGTGTGTGTGTATGTCTCTCTCTGGGGGTGTGTGTGTCTCTGGGGGTGTGTGTGTGTGTGTCTCTCTCTGGGGGTGTGTGTGTCTCTGGGGGTGTGTGTGTGTGTGTCTCTGGGGGTGTGTGTGTGTGTGTGTGTCTCTCTCTCTGGGGGGGTGTGTGTGTGTCTCTGGGGGTGGGTGTGTGTGTGTCTCTGGGGGTGGGTGTGTGTGTGTCTCTGGGGGTGGGTGTGTGTGTGTCTCTGGGGGTGGGTGTGTGTGTGTCTCTCTGGGGGTGTGTGTGTGTGTCTCTCTCTCTGGGGGTGGGTGTGTGTGTCTCTCTCTCTCTCTGGGGGTGTGTGTGTGTGTGTCTCTCTCTGGGGGTGTGTGTGTGTCTCTCTCTCTCTGGGGGTGTGTGTGTGTCTCTCTCTCTGGGGGGTGTGTGTGTCTCTCTCTCTCTGGGGGGTGGGTGTGTGTGTCTCTCGCTCTCTCGCTCTCTCTCTGGGTGTGTGTCTCGGGTTGTGTGTGTATCTGTGTGTCTCTTGCTCTCTGGGCCCTGCCTTTGCTGCCGTGCCTGCTTACACACACGATCCGTGCGCCATTCAAGTTTATAATAGAATCATGAATAATGCAGAGCACCTTCATCAAACATTAATCCTTTTACATTCCCCCAGATTTCTCCGATCGGATCAGCAAGGCGAGAAAGACTGGCTACGAGTCTGGAGATTATGAGATTGTGAGTGCACAGTGTAACTAATGACGTCAATGTTGACGTTTTGACTCTGCTGGTTCGTTGCCTTGTGGTTGCCCGAGAAACGCTGGCAGATTTGAGCGGGAGCTTGCGGTACAGGCTCCTTCCTATCCAGTGAAATATATTTACACCGGCGATGGGGAACTAGCCGTCTACTTATCGTTACCCGTGCAGGGGGCAGTCCCAGTGTTGCTGCTGGGGATGTGGGTCTGCACCCTGAGTGACTCCACACACCACCCCCGGACTATCTAGTCTGAATCGATCAGTCTCAATTAACATCCCAACCTGATCCCACATTAAGTGGGGATTGGATGTGGAGTCAAGGTACCTCAGCACTGTCCCAGCGACGCCCCTGGATAGCAATGCTGCATTCTCTCTCTCTCTCTCTCTCTCTCTCTCTCTTTCTCTCTCTCTCTCCCTCCCCCCGTGTTTTTCCCGCACCAGTGCCGCTTATGATTTACCAGGGATTTGAGCCCATGGTCTCAATGCTACCGTTGTAACACCCCCGCCCCACCCCCCGGACTGGAGCCCTTCCTGCAGTTGCCCCTCCTCTGCACAGGGCTTGGGGATCAACGCTGAGCCTTTTCACCACCCTGTGCCGTTCCTCAAATCGACGGGTTTCAGATCAAACCAATAAAGACTTGCATTGATATAGCACCTTTCACGACCACCGGACGTCCCACAGCGCTTTACAGCCAATGAAGTACTTCTGGAGTGTGGTCACTGTTGTAATGTGGGAAGATTAAAGCCAAGCCATCATATTTGCCCCAACCCACAAATCCATTCCCTCACCAATGGTTCCATCTCCCTCCCTGGCCATTGTCTCAGGTTGAAACAGGCGGTTCTCGACATTGGCGTCCGATTTGATCCTGACTCAATATCCACTCCCATCACAAAGGCTGCCCACATCATCACCCATCTCGGCCGCTCCCTCAGTCCGCATGTTGCTGAAGCCATTATACATGCTTTTGTCTCCTCCGTTGTTCTCCTCACCAGCCTCCCATTCGCCACAAACTTCAGCCCGTCCAAAGCTCTGAGCCCGTGTCCTAACCTGCACCATGTCCCGCTCACCCATTACTGGTGCTCGCTGCTATGTATATATTGGCTGCCAGCCCCTCATTGCTTCCAATCCAAAATTAGGTCCGTGCAGCAGAGCAGGTCTCCAGTCGTCCTGGTTAACCCTTGCCCCCGGACCGAGACACAGAAACATAGAAAACAGGTGCAGGAGCAGGCCATTCAGCCCTTCTAGCATGCACCGCCAATCAATGAGTTCATGGCTGAACATGAAACTTCAGTACCCACTTCCTGCTTTCTCGCCATACCCCTTGATCCCCCGAGTAGTAAGGACTTCATCTAACTCCCTTTTGAATATATTTAGTGAATTGGCCTCAACTACTTTCTGTGGTAGAGAATTCCACAGGTTCACCACTCTCTGGGTGAAGAAGTTTCTCCTTATCTCGGTCCTAAATGGCTTACCCCTTATCCTTAGACTGTGACCCCTGGTTCTGGACTTCCCCAACATTGGGAACATTCTTACTGCATCCAACCTGTCCAAACCCGTCAGAATTTTAAACGTTTCTATGCAACGGTCACCCCACGTTAAAACAATCCACCCACAGGCATCTTCCACCCTTCAGGATGTAGTTCGGGATCTGGAATATTAGCTCCTTCATTGAAAAGCAGGAATGGGGTACTGAAGTTGCATGATCAGCCATGATCATATTGAATTGGTGGTGCAGGCTCGAAGGGCCGAATGGCCTGCTTCTGCACCTATTTTCCGTGTTTCTCACCTGTGAACGCATGCCTCTTATCGCCTATAATGGTGGTGGTGGAAAACGCGGCAGCCAATTTACGCACAGCAAGCTCCCACAGACAGCGATGTGATAATGACCCAGATCATCTGTTTTAGTGATGTTGATTGAGGGATAAATATTGGCCCCAGGACACCGGGGAGAACTCCCCCTGCTCTTCTTCAAAATAGTGGCCATGGGATCTTTTACGTCCACCTGAGGGGGCAAAAGTACTTCATTGGCTGTAAAGCGCTTTGAGACGTCTGGTGGTGCAGAAAGGCGCTATATAAAGGCAAGTCTTTCCATCTGTGTCCTCTGGTTACCAACCCTCTCGCCAGAGGAAACCGTTTCTCCCGATGCACTCCATCAAACCCCCTCGTGTAAGGTGATTGGTGTTTAAGGGGCAGTCGGTCTCGCTCTCCTCCCCCCCCCCCCCCCCCCCCTCCAGTGTTGGGTTAGAGCAGGGAGGGGACCTCCCTGTGCAGCAGACGGTGATGCGTTGTGCGTAACACTGGTCACTTTTTGTTCCCCCACAGCTCGGCGAAGGATGCGGCATGAAGGAGAGTCCGCAGCAGAAGTATCAGCGCCTGCTCCACGAGATGAAGGAACTCTCCGAGGAGGTGGAGCACATTAAGGTGAGACTCCCTTCCCGCTGTTGTGGCGCTGTGTGCGCCTGTGCTGCAGAACACACCCCTCCCTATCTCTGTAGCCTCCCCCAGCCCCCTACACCCTTCCCTATCTCTGTAACCCCCTCCAGCCCCTACACCCCTCCCTATCTCTGTAACCTCCTCCAGTCCCAACACCCTCCCTATCTCTGTAACCCCCTCCAGCCCCTACACCCCTCCCTATCTCTGTAACCTCCTCCAGTCCCAACACCCTCCCTATCTCTGTAACCTCCTCCAGCCCCTACACCCCTCCCTATCTCTGTAACCTCCTCCAGCCCCCTACACCCTTCCCTATTTCTGTAACCCCCTCCAGTCCCAACACCCTCCCTATCTCTGTAACCTCCTCCAGCCCCTACACCCCTCCCTATCTCTGTAACCCCCTCCAGTCCCTACACCCTCCCTATCTCTGTAACCTCCTCCAGCCCCTACACCCCTCCCTATCTCTGTAACCCCCTCCAGTCCCTACACCCCTCCCTATCTCTGTAACCTCCTCCAGTCCCTACACCCCTCCCTAACTCTGAAACCCCTCCAGCCCCTACACCCTTCCCTATCTCTGTAACCTCCTCCAGTCCCTACACCCTCCCTATCTCTAACCTCCTCCAGCCCCTACACCCCTCCCTATCTCTGTAACCCCCTCCAGCCCCACAACCCCCCGAGATCTCTGCACTCCTCTAATTCTGCCCTCCTGACCATCCCTGATTATAATCGCTCCACCATCGGTGGCCGTGCCTTCTGTTGCCTGGGCCCCAAGCTCTGGAACTCCCTCTCTAAACCTCTCCGCCTCTCTCTCCTCCTTCAAGACGCTCCTTAAACCGACCTCTCTGACCCAGCCTTTGCTCGCCTGTCCCTAATATCTCCTTATGCGGCTCGGTGTCAAAGTGTGTCTGATAACCGCCCCTGTGAAGCGGCTTGGGACGTTTTACTACATTTACGCGCACTGTATAAATGCAAGCTGTTACTGCTGTTGTATCGGGCGTTAGTGAGAGAAAAGAGCAATGTTCATCGCAACGCAATGACTTTCTCTCAATGGTATTCAGCTGTTCCTAGCTCATTTCTTCCCCTTTCCATCCAACTCCTCCCTGCGTGGTTCCAGGGTTTGTGCCTCCCCTCCCCTCCAGAGTCCATTGCGTGTCTTGTTCGGTCTTCGTGGAATTCCGAGACAGTCGGCTCTTGGATTTGCCGCTCTCTCCTCTGCTCCGGAGCCCTTACTGCACCGTCTCGGTTTAGCTTGCAGTGGTATTCAATGTTCCTTGGTACTTTTTTTGAGACCATTCAAAATACTGCGCGTAAAACATAAGAAACAGGAGCAGGAGTCGGCCATTCGGCCCCTTGAGCCTGCTCCGCCATTTAATACGATCATGGCTGATCCAATCATGGACTCAGCTCCACTTCCCCGCCCGCTCCCCATAACCCTTCACTTCCTTATCGCTCAAAAATCTGTCTATCTCCACCTTAAATATATTCAATGTCCCAGCCTCCACAGCTCTCTGGGGCAGAGAATTCCACAGATTTACAACCCTCTGAGAGAAGAAATTCCTCCTCATATCAGTTTTAAATGGGCGGCCCCTTATTCTAAGACCATGCCCCCTAGTTCTAGTCTCCCCCATCAGTGGAAACATCCTCTCTGCATCCACCTTGTCGAGCCCCCCTCATAATCTTATACGTTTCAATAAGATCACCTCTCATTCTTCTAAACTCCAATGAGTAGAGGCCCAACCTACTCAACCTTTCCTCATAAGTCAACCCCCTCATCTCCGGAATCAACCGAGTGAACCTTCTCTGAACTGTCTCCAAAGCAAGTGTATCCTTCCTTGAATACGGCGACCAAAACTGCACGCAGTACTCCAGGTGTGGCCTCACCAATACCCTGTATAACTGGAGCAAGACTTCCCTGCTTTTATACTCCATCCCCTTTGCAATAAAGGCCAAGATACCATTGGCCTTCCTGATCACTTGCTGTACCTGCATACTAACCTTTTGTGTTTCATGCACAAAGACCCCCAGGTCCCGCTGTACTGCCGCACTTTGCATGAGCTTTTTTTTTAAATTTAAAAGCTGAAAGCCGATTGCACATCTTAGAGAAGATTGGTGGTATTCCAGTTTGTCTTTTCCATTCGATGCTCCTGGAATGTTTCCCTTCCCTGTCGCCTTGCCCCCCCCCCCCCCACACATCCAGGGAGCGACGAGGAGGATAGAATAACGTGTGAGGGTAGTGCTGCAACAGGCTCTCCTCCTCCCTTCGGATGAGACGTAAAAGATCCCAGGGCACTATTTGGAAGAAGAGCAGGGAGAGTTCTCCCCGGTGTCCTGGGGCCAATATTTATCCCTCAATCAACATAACAAAAAAACAGACGATCTGGGTCATTATCACATCGTTGTGTGTGGGAGCTTGCTGTGCACAAATTGGTGTTTCCCACATTGCAACAGTGACTACACTCCCAAAGTACTTCATTGGCTGTAAAGCGCTTTTGAGACGTCCGGTGGTCGTAAAAGGCGCTATATAAATCCATTTCTTTCGCTCTTTCTCTCTCGCTCTTTCTCTCTCGCAGTCCCCAACCTCCCAGACGCCACCATCAGTATTCCGTGCCATTACCCACAGCAATGAGTGGTGCATGAATCTTCTGTCAGCCAGCCAGCTGTGGCCGAGGACGATAAGGCGAAACAAAGGAAAGGCAGTTTATGGCATGTGTGAAAAAAAACGCTGCTTGCAGAAATTGCAGCATGATAGCAGAACACAGCATCGTTTCTGTTTACATACAGTCTCTGGGTGTGGTGGTGGGGGGGGGTGTTCATTTACAAACAGAAGTATAATTGGATTTTGTTTTCGACGCTGTGTACTGTCGGTGAGCTGATGGATCCCACAATCACGAGGCAGCTGGCGTCATCCAAGCTTGTGCTACTGTTCAGGACTTGTTCCCTCTCTCCCTCCCTCCCTCCCTCCCGCGCCCCCAGACCCCGCGTAGCCTTGCTGCAGTGTGTTGCAAGGTACATTTGGCCCAACAGGTCCATGCCGGTGTTTATGCATTAATACAGCGCCTTTGATGCAGTAAAATGTCCCAAAGCGCCTCACGGGGGCATAAATCAAACAGAATTTGACGCTGAGCCATATAAGGAGATATTAGGACAGGTGACCAAAAGCTTGGGTCAAAGAGGTAGGTTTTAATCATAGGAATTTACAGCACGGAAAGAGGCCATTCAGTCCGTGCCGGCCGACAAAGCCATCCAGCCTAATCCCACTTTCCAGCTCTCGGTCCATAGCCATGTAGAGTTAGGTTTTAAGGAGTGTCTTAGAGGAGGAGAGCGAGGCGGAGGGAGAGCTTGGGGCCCTGGCAATTGAAGGCACAGTTGCCAGTGGTGGAGCAATTAAAATTGGGGATGGTCAAGAGGCCAGAATTGGAGGAGCAGAGAGATCTCTGAGGGTTGTAGGAGGTTACAGAGATAGGGAGGAGAGGGAGGAGGTGGTTACAGAGAGATCTCGGAGGGTTGTAGGGCTGGAGGAGGTTACAGAGATAGTGAGGAGAGAGGAGGTGGTTACAGAGAGATCTCGGAGGGTTGTAGGGCTGGAGGAGGTTACAGAGATAGGGAGGAGGTGGTTACAGAGAGATCTCGGAGGGTTGTAGGGCTGGAGGAGGTTACAGAGATAGGGAGGAGAGAGAGGAGGCGGCCATGGAGCAAGTTGAAAAGGATGAGAATTTTAAAATTGAGACGTTGCTTAACAATGTGCAGGGGTGAAATTAAAAAGGAAAATCGAGGAAAACCCAAAGATGTTTTATAAAATACATTAAGAGCAAGAGGGTAACTAAATAAAGAGTAGGGCCTATTAGAGACCAGAAAGGTAATGTGTGTGTGGAGGCGGAAGACATGGGTATGGTTCTTAATGAATACTTTGCGTCTATTTTCACAAAAGAGAGGGGTAATGCAGATCCCTGAAGGTAGCAGGCCAGGTGGATAAGGTGGTTAAGAAGGCATACGGAATACTTGCCTTTATTGGCCGAGGAATGGAATACAAGAGCAGGGAGGTTATGCTTGAACTGTATAAAACACTGGTTAGGCCACAGCTGGAGTACTGCGTGCAGTTCTGGTCACCACATTACAGGAAGGATGTGATTGCACTGGAGAGGGTACAGAGGAGATTTACCAGGATGTTGCACTGGAGAGGGTACAGAGGAGATTTACCAGGATGTTGCACTGGAGAGGGTGCAGAGGAGATTTACCAGGATGTTGCACTGGAGAGGGTACAGAGGAGATTTGCCAGGATGTTGCACTGGAGAGGGTACAGAGGAGATTTAACAGGATGTTGCACTGGAGAGGGTGCAGAGGAGATTTACCAGGATGTTGCACTGGAGAGGGTGCAGAGGAGATTTACCAGGATGTTGCACTGGAGAGGGTGCAGAGGAGATTTACCAGGATGTTGCACTGGAGAGGGTACAGAGGAGATTTACCAGGATGTTGCCTGGGACTGGAGAATTTTAGCGATGAGGAAAGATTGGATAGGCTGGGTCTGTTTTCTTTGGAACAGAGGAGGCTGAGGGGAGACCTGATTGAGGTGTATAAAATGATGAGGGGCCTGGATAGAGTGGATAGGAAGGACCTGTTTCCCTTGGCAGAGGGGTCAACAACCAGGGGGCACAGATTGAAAGTAATTGGGGGGGGGGGGTTTAGAGGGGATTTGAGGGGAAATGTCTTCACCCAGAGGGTGGTGGGGGTCTGGGATGGAACTCACGGCCTGAAAGGGTGGTAGAGGCAGAAACCCTCACCACATTTGGATGTGCACTTGAAGTGCTGTAACCTGCAGGGCTACGGACCCAGAGCTGGAAAGTGGGATTAGGCTGGGTAGCTCTTGGCCGGCCGGCGCGGACACGATGGGCCGAAATGGCCTCCGACCGTGCTGTAAATGTCTGATTCTATGCAGGTAGATGAGCGAGCTCGGTGGGGGATGGGGTTGAAGAATGGTGCTTGGTGCGAGTTATGACGGTGTGGTGGGGGGCGGGCAGCCGCGTTTTGGATGACCTCGTGTTTATGGAGGGTGGGAGGCCGGCCGAGAGTGCCTCCTCGGGGGAAGTTTTTGAGCAAGTTTGCGAGGAGAGGTCACTGGATCGCCATCTCACTCACCGACCCGCCCCGGTTGCGTTTGTTTGGCAGAACGCGGTGAAGGAGTCGAGCGCGGAGGAGAAGCTGACCCCCGTTGCCCTGGCCAGCCAGGTGGCCACCCTGAAGCAGCACCTGGTCACCCTGCAGCTGGAGAAGGTGCTTGGGCCTGACGCCACCATCGACCTGACCGACCCGGAGGGTGCACTGGCCAAGTAAGGGCGAGGGGTGGAGGGTCCGCTCGATACCGTTGGGGGAGGGGGGAGTGACCACTCAATACCGAGGGGGGGAGTGACCACTCTACTCCGAGGGGGGGAGTGACCACTCTATACCGTGTGGGGGGGGAGGGGGGAGTGACCACTCAATACCGAGGGGGGGCGTGACCATTCAATACCGAGGGGGGGAGTGACCACTCTATACCGTGTGGGGGGGGGAAGGGGAGAGGGGAGTATGACCACTCTATACCGTGTGGGGGGGGGGGAGGGGATTGTGACCACTCTATACCGTGTGGGGGGGGGGGAGGGGAGAGGGGAGAGGGGAGTATGACCACTCTATACCGTGTGGGGGGAGTGACCACTCTATACCGTGTGGGGGGAGTGACCACTCAATACCGTGTGTGGGGGAGGGGGGAGTGTGACCACTCGATACCGTGTGGCGGGGAGGGGGGAGTGACCACTCAATACCGAGGGGGGGCGTGACCATTCAATACCGAGGGGGGAGTGACCACTCTATACTGTGTGGGGGGGGGGGGGGGAGAGGGGAGTGTGACCACTCTATACCGAGGGGGGGGGAGTGACCACTCTATACCGAGGGGGGGGAGTGACCACTCTATACCATGTGGGGGAGTGACCACTCTATACCGTGTGTGGGGGAGGGGGGAGGGTCCGCTCGATACCGGGGAGGGGGGAAGTGACCACTCAATACCGAGGGGGGGAGTGACCACTCTATACCGTGTGGGGGGGAGGGAGTGACCACTCTATACCGTGTGGGGGAGGGGGGAGTGTGACCACTCAATACCGTGTGGGGGGAGGGGGGAGGGGTGTGGGGGGGAGGGGGGGAGGGGAGTGTGACCACTCGATACCGGTGTGGGGGAGGGGGAGTGTGACCACTCGATACAGTGTGGGGGAGGGGGGAGTGACCACTCTATACCATGTGGGGGAGGGGGGAGTAACCACTCGATACAGTGTGGGGGAGGGGGGGAGTGACCACTCGATACCGTGTGGGGGAGGGGGGAGTAACCACTCGATACAGTGTGGGGGAGGGGGGAGTGACCACTCTATACCATGTGGGGGAGGGGGGAGTAACCACTCGATACAGTGTGGGGGAGGGGGGGAGTGACCACTCGATACCGTGTGGGGGAGGGGGGAGTGACCACTCGATACCGTGTGGAGGAGGGTGGGGGGAGTGACCACTCGATACCGTGTGGGGGAGGGGGGGGGGAGTGACCACTCGATACCGTGTGGGGAGGGGGGGGGAGTGACCACTCTATACCGTGTGGGGGAGGGTGGGGGGAGTGACCACTCGATACCGTGTGGGGAGGGGGGGGGAGTGACCACTCGATACCGTGTGGGGGAGGGGGGAGTGACCACTCAATACCGTGTGGGGGAGGGGGGAGTGACCACTCGATACTGTGTGGGGGAGGGGGAGTGACCACTCGATACCGTGTGGGGGAGGGGGAGTGACCACTCGATACCGTGTGGGGGGAGGGTGGGGGAGTGACCACTCGATACCGTGTGGGGGAGGGGGGAGTGACCACTTGATACCGTGTGGGGGAGGGGGGGAGTGACCACTCGATACGGTGTGGGGGAGGGGGGAGTGTGACCACTCGATACCGTGTGGGGGAGGGGGGAGTGACCACCCGATAGAGGGAGGAACCACTCGATACCGAGAAGGGAGGGGGGGAGGGGGGAGGGGAGTGTGACCACTCGATACAGTGTGGGGGGAGTGACCACTCGATACCGTGTGGGGGAGGGGGAGTGACCACTCGATACAGTGTGGGGAGGGGGGAGTGACCACTCGATACATGTGGGGGGGGGGGGGGAGTGACCACTCGATACCGTGGGGGGAGGGTGGGGGAGTGACCACTTGATACCGTGTGGGGGAGGGGGGGGGAGTGACCACTCGATACCGTGTGGGGGAGGGTGGGGGGAGTGACCACTTGATACCGTGGGGGGGAGGGTGGGGGGAGTGACCACTTGATACCGTGGGGGGGAGGGTGGGGGGAGTGACCACTTGATACCGTGTGGGGGAGGGGGGGGAGTGACCACTCGATACCGTGTGGGGGGGGGCAGGGGGAGTGACCACTCGATACCGTGGGGGGGAGGGTGGGGGGAGTGACCACTTGATACCGTGTGGGGGAGGGGGGGGGAGTGACCACTCGATACCGTGTGGGGGAGGGGTGGGGGGAGTGACCACTTGATACCGTGTGGGGGAGGGGGGGGAGTGACCACTCGATACCGTGTGGGGGAGGGTGGGGGGAGTGACCACTTGATACCGTGTGGGGGAGGGGGGGGAGTGACCACTTGATACCGTGTGGGGGAGGGTGGGGGGAGTGACCACTCGATACCGTGTGGGGGAGGGGGGGGAGTGACCACTCGATACCGTGTGGGGGAGGGGGGGGGAAGTGACCACTCGATACCGTGTTGGGGGGGGGCAGGGGGGAGTGACCACTCGATACCTCGTGTGGAGGGGAAAGTGACCACTCGATACATCGTGTGGGGGGGGCAGGGGGGAGTGACCACTCGATACCGTGGGGGGGAGTGACCACTCGATACCGTGTGGGGCAGGGGGGAGTGACCACTCGATACCGTGTGGGGGGGGGGGCAGGGGGGAGTGACCACTCTATACCGTGTGGGGGAGGGGGGAGTGACCACTTGATACCGTGGGGGGAGTGACCATTCAATACCATGTGGGGGGGGAGGGAGGAGAGTGACCACTCGATACCGTGTGGGGGAGGGGGGAGTGACCACTCGATACTGTGTGGGGGGGAGGAGGGAGTGACCATTCGATACTGTGGGGGAGGGGGAGTGACCATTCGATACTGTGTGGGGGAGGGGGGAGTGGACCATTCGATACTGTGTGGGGAGGGGGGAGTGACCATTCGATACTGTGTGGGGGAGGGGGGAGTGACCACTCGATACTGTGTGGGGGGGAGGGGGGAGTGACCATTCGATACTGTGTGGGGAGGGGGGAGTGACCACTCGATACTGTGTGGGGGGGAGGAGGGAGTGACCATTCGATACTGTGTGGGGGAGGGGGGAGTGACCATTCGATACTGTGTGGGGTAGGGGGGAGTGACCATTCGATACTGTGTGGGGGAGGGGGAGTGACCATTCGATACCGTGTGGGGGGGAGGAGGGAGTGACCATTCGATACAGTGTTGGGGGGGGGGGAGGGAGTGACCACTCGATACCGTGTGGGGGGGGGGTGGCGGGAAGGGGAGTGTGACCACTCGATATCGTGTGGGGTGTAGGAGGGAGTGACCATTCGATACCGTGTGGGGGGCGGGGGAGGGAGTGACCACTCGATACGGTGGGGGGGGCGGGGGAGTGTGACCACTCAATACCGCTTGGGGTGAGGGGGGGTGCGTGTGGTGACCACTCGCTACTGCTTAGCTATTTCATCCTGGAGTATTTCCTCTGAGGGCAGTGCTCAGTGATTTAAACGGTGAGAGATTGTGAAATGTCGGTGTACAGAGGGACCTGGCTGTCCTTGTACACCAATCACTGAAAGTTAACCTGCAGGTACAGCAAGTGATTAGAGCAAATGGTATGTTGGCCTTTATTACAGGAGGGTTTGAGTATAAGAGTGAAGACGTCTTACTGCAGTTATACAGGGCCTTGGTGAGACCACACCTGGAGTACTGTGTACAGTGTCGGTCTCCTTACCTAAGGAAGGATATACTTGCCATTGAGGGAGTGCAGCGAAGGTTCACCAGACTGATTGCTGGGATGGGGGGGATTGTCCTATGAGGAGAGATTGAGCAGACTGGGCCGATATTCTCTGGAG
Organism: Pristiophorus japonicus; assembly: GCF_044704955.1. Classification (NCBI taxonomy): domain Eukaryota; kingdom Metazoa; phylum Chordata; class Chondrichthyes; family Pristiophoridae; genus Pristiophorus; species Pristiophorus japonicus. The sequence goes on from NC_092011.1 coordinate 38,499,424, forward strand.
TTTAGAAGAATGAGACGTGATCTCATTGAAATGTACAAAATTCTTACAGGGATCGACAGGGGAGATGCAGGAAGGGTGTTTCCCCCCGGGCTGGGGAGTCTACAACCAGGGGTCACAGTCTCAGGATAAGGGGTCGGCCATTTAGGACTGAGATGAGGAGGAATTTCTTCACTCAGAGGGGGGTGAATCTTTGGAATTCTCTGCCCCAGAGGGCTGTGGAGGCTCAGTCCTTGAGTATATTCAAGGCTGAGATCGATAGAGTTTTGGATATCGAGGGAATTAAGCCCCCTAGTTCGAGGCTCTCCAGACGGGCAAACAACCTTTCGGCATCTACCCTGTCAATCCCCCTCAGAACCTTGTATGTTTCAATGAGATCGCCTCTCATTCTTCTAAACTCCAGAGAGTATGGGCCCATTCTACACTATCGCTCATCATAGGGCAACCCTCTCATCCCAGGAATCAGTCTGGTGAACCTTCGCTGCACCGTCTCCAAGTCAAGTATATCCTTCCTTGGGTGTGGAGACCAAAACTGTGCGCAGAATCCCATGTGTGGTCTCACCAAGGCCCTGTACAATTGCAGGGTGTGACAGCTGAACAGACGGCCTCCCTGTCCCTGTCCCTGTCCCTGTCTCTCTCTCTCATCTCCCTGCTAGCAGCCACTGGGAAAGTTGTCGCTCGATTCCTCCTCAGCCGTCTTCTCCCTGTGCCTGATGAGCTCCTCCCAGAGTCACAGTGGATTTCGTCCCCTATTTAACCTATACCGTCTCCACCCCAACCTCTGTCCTCGAGCTACAGTACGCGGACGACGCCTGCGTCTGTACACACAGAGACTGCACTCCAGGATATAGTCGATGTATTCACTGAGGCGTACGAGAGCATGGGCCTCACGCTAAACATCCGTAAGACAAAGGTCCTCCACCAACCTGTCCTCGCCGCACAGCACTGCCCCCTTGGTCATCAAGATCCACGGCGCGGCCCTGGACAACGAGGACCATTTCCCATACCTCAGGAGCCTCCTATCAACAAGAGTAGATGTTGATGAGGAGATCCAACATCGCCTCCAGTGCGCCAGTGCAGCCTTCGGCCGTCTGAGGAAAAGTGTTTGAAGACCAGGTTCTCAAATCCACCACCAAGCTCATGGTCTACAGGGCTGTTGTGATACCCGCCCTCCTGTATGGCTCAGAGACATGGACCATGTACAGCTGACACTTCAAGTCGCTGGAGAAATACCACCAACGATGTCTCCGCAAGATCCTGCAAATTCCCCGGGAGGACAGACGCACCAACGTTAGCGTCCTCGACCATGCCAACATCCCCAGCATTGAAGCACTGACCACACTCGACCAGCTCTGCTGGGCAGGGCCACATTGTCCGTATGCCCCAGACACAAGACTCCCAAAGCAAGCGCTCTACTCTGAACTCCTTCACGGGCAAACGAGCCAAAGGTGGGCAGAGGAAACATTACAAGGGACCACCCTCAAAGCCTCCCTGATAAAGTGCAACATCCCCACCGACACCTGGGAGTCCCTGGGCCCAAAGACCAGTCCGCCCTAAGTGGAGGAAGTGCATCCGGGAGGGCGCCGAGCACCTCGAGTCTCGTCGCCGAGAGCATGCAGAAACCAAGCGCAGGCAGCGGAAGGAGCGTGCGGCAAACCAGTCCCACCCTCCCCTTCCCTCAACGTCTATCTGTCCCACCTGTGATAGGGACTGTGGTTCCCGTATTGGACTGTTCAGCCACCTCAGGACTCGTGTTTAGAGTGGAAGCAAGTCTTCCTCGATTCCGAGGGAGTGCCGATGATGATGTACAATTGCAGCAAGACTTCTTTACTCTTGTACTCCAACCCCCCTTGCAAGAAAGTTGAAAAGAATAAGAGAAAGGGAAGTTGTGTTGAAGCGTTATAAACCACTGGTTAGACCTCTGCTGTCCAGTATTGCCTCCCAGTTCAGGGCACCACACTTTAGGAAGGGTGTTGAGGCCTTGGCGAGGGTGCAGAGATATACTAGAATGGTGCCAAGGAATGACACAGATGTACAGCACAGAAACAGGCTTTCGGCCCAAGCAATGTGTGCCCGTGTTTAGACTTCACACCAGTCTCTCCCATTCCATCGACTTCACCTTAGCCTTTCAGCATATCTTTCTGTTCCCCTTTTTGCTCATGTACTCACCTCGTTTCCTTATGAAAGCATCTGTGCTGTACACCTCTTCCCCTCCCTGTGGCAGCGAGTCCCACATTCTCACCCCCGCTCTGGGTAAAGAAATTTCTCCTGAATTCCCCATTGGGTTTATTAGTGACTGTCTGATATTGATGGCCCCTTAGGTTTTTTAAATTCTCCCACAACTGGAAATTCTCCCCACATCTACCCTGTCCAAGCCATTGATAATTTTAAAGACCTGCATCTGGTCGCAACTGAGGGACTTCAGTGACGTGGGGAGACTGGAGAAGCTGGGGTTGTTCTCCTTGGAGCAGAGAAGGTTAAGGGGGAGATTTAATAGAGGGGTTCACAATCAGGAGGGGTTTTGATGGAGTAGATCGGGGAGAAACTGTTCCCCGGGGGCAGGAGGGTGGGGTAACCAGAGGGACACAGATTGACGATAATCGGCGATGGAACCAGAGGGGGAGATGGGGAGAATGTGTTTACGCAGCCAGTTGTTGTGATCGGGAACGCGCTGCCTGAAAGGGCGGTGGGAGCAGATTCAATCGTGACTTTCAAACCGGGAATTGGGTAAATACTGGAAGGGGGAAAATTCACAGGGCTGTGGGGGAAAGGGCAGGGGGGGGAGTGGGACTGATTGGGTCGCTCTGTCACAGAGCCGGCACAGCACGGGCAACGATGGGCCCAGTGGGATCCTCCTGTGCTGTGAGATTCTTGCTTGGGTTCGACTTGAGGGCACTCGGTCTGAAAGGAACTTTACATCACAGGACGGAGATCGGTAAGCTGTGTCGATGGTTCCGGAATGTCAATACGTAACATTTATTTATTTTCCTTCTGCCCTCCCCTCCGCCTTTGTCTTCCCTTCTCGCATAACCTACTCCCCCACAACCCCACCCCCACACCTCCTCCTGTGTGCCAGGCGCCTCCTCGCCCAGCTCGATGTCACCAAGAGCGGGAAAGCCTTCTCGTCGGCGGGGAAAAGCCCCGGCAAGACCGGAGACGGCAACGCGGTCACGTACGAGCTGTACTACCGGCCCGAGCAGACTCGCTTCACTCAGGCAGCCAAGGTAAGGGGAGGTGGGAGTGGTGGGGGGGGGTAAGGAACTGTCCGTCTATATCTGGGGGGGGGGTGGGGGAGGGGAGCAAATGGGGTTAGGATGACGGTGGGGGGGGGGGGGGGGCGAGGGGGTGAAACTGGTAGATTAACTGATCCTGTTGCCGTTGAGTCTGGTTATTGTGATCAGACCCATGGGTAATCTGCGGCCGGTGCTGATGTTGTGTGAGCCTGGGCGGGGCCAGCGTTGGGACTGGCCAGTCAGTCAGTCTCTTTCCCCCCCCTGCCCAGGATCCTGACCCTGGGGGACCCTGACCCTGGGGGACCCTGACCCTGGGGGACCCTGACCCTGGGGGACCCTGACCCTGGGGGACCCTGACCCTGGGGGATCCTGACCCTGGGGGATCCTGACCCTGGGGGACCCTGACCCTGGGGGACCCAGTCACTGCACTGCCGACCGTGCAGAAATGATCCCGTTGCCGGTTTTGACGTGAGGTTTCCAGCCGCTGGTTAGGTGGAAGGAAGGACGGAGGTGATGAAAACTGCTCTGAAGCCGGGTGGAAACCCACAGACAGCGTCGAGGGTAATTTCATCTGTTTCTCTCTCCAAGGTAGCAGAACTGGAAAAGCGTCTGGCAGAGCTCGAAGCGGCTGTGGGTACAGACTCCGATCGACAGGTATGGGCTACGACAGACGGGGGAGTGGAGGGGGGGGGCTGATGTAAAGTGCTCTGCTCAGCATCTATGCTGTCAAGCCCTCTAGAATTTTATGTTTCAGTGAGATCGCCCCACATTCATCTAAACGCCACAAAATATACAACAACAACTTGTATTTATATAGCGCCTTTAACACACTGAAATGTCCCAAGGCGCTTCACAGGAGTGTTGAGATAAAAATTTGACACCGAGCCGCATAAGTAGAAATTAGGGACAGGTGACCAAAAGCTGGGTCAAAGAGGGAGGTTTTAAGGAGCGTATTGAAGGAGGAGAGAGAGGCGGAGAGGTTTCGGGAGGGTGTTCCAGAGCTTGGGGCCCAGGCAACAGAAGGCACGGCCACCGATGGTGGAGCGATTTATAATCAAGGATGGTCAGGAGGGCAGAATTAGAGGAGTGCAGACATCTTTGGGGTTGTGGGGCTGGAGGCGGTTACAGAGATAGGGAGGGGTGTAGGGGCTGGAGGAGGTTAGAGATAGGGAGGGTTACAGGGGCTGGAGCGGGTTACAGGGGCTGGAGCGGGTTACAGGGGCTGGGAGAGGGCAAGGAGGCCATGGAGAGATTTGTAAAGGATGAGAATTTTGAAATCGAGACGTTGTTTAACCGGGAGCCAATGTTGGTTAGCGAGCACAGGGGGTGATGGGTGAGCGGGACATGGTGCGAGTTAGGACACGGGGTCAGTGAGCACAGGGGGTGATGGGTGAGCGGGACTCGGTGCGAGTTAGGACACGGGGTCAGCGAGCACAGGGGGTGATGGGTGAGCGGGACTCGGTGTGAGTTATGACATGGGGACAGCCGAGTTTTGGATCACCTCTAGTTTACGTCGGGTAGAATGTGGGAGGCCAGCCAGGAGTGTGTTGGAATAGTCAAGTCTGGAGGTAACAAAGGCACGGATGAGGGTTTCAGCAGCGGATGAGCTGAGGCAGGGGGCGGAGACGGGCGATGTTACGGAGGGTGGAAACAGGCAGGTTTGAGTTATGTTGCGGGATATGTGGCCAGAAGCTCACATCCGGGTCAGATATAACACCGAGGTTGTGAACAGTCTGGTTCAGCCTCAGACAGGGGCTGGGGAACGGAATTTGTGGCGGGGACCGAGAACAATGACTTTGGTCTTCCCGATCTTCAATTGCCCATTCCGCTAGAGCACATCTGGAATCCGGTTCCCTGCCCCTGCTGCATGTTCTGATTGTGTTGCGGGGTCTGGGTCCTGGTTCAGCTGGAGACTTGTGTCTGGCATTTGCCAGTTTCTTGTGTACTGACCTTGCGTTTTCCTTCACACAGAACCCACTGACTGTCGGACTGCAGAGCTCCTGTCTAATGGTAAGCATGACCTCCCCCTCCATCCACTATCTGATGGGTGACCACAACATGGCTGAACTTCAAATTCAGTTCGAGGTAGAGAAAGTTGGTTCTCTTAACCAGGGTCCTAAGCTTAAATAAAGGAGACTACAAAGGTATGAGGGCAGAGTTGGCTAAAGTGGACTGGGAAAATAGACTAAAGAATGGGACAGTTGATGAACAGTGGGAGATATTTAAGGAGATATTTCATAACTTGCAACATAAATATATCCCAATGAGAAGGAAAGACTGTAAGAGAAGGGATAACCATCCGTGGCTAACTAAGGAAATAAGGGAGAGTATCAAATTGAAAACAAGGGCATACAATGTGGCCAAGACTAGTGGGAGGCCAGAGTGTTGAGAAATTTTTAAAAGCCAGCCAAGAGCGACTAAAAAAAAATGATAGAGGGAAGATAGATTATGAAAGTAAACTCGCACGAAATATAAAAAGAGATAGTAAGAGTTTCTACAGGTATATAAAAAGGAAAAGAGTGGCTAAAGTAAATGTTGGTCCCCTGGAGGATGAGACTGGGGAATTAATAATGGGGAACAGGGAAACGGCAGAGACATTGAACAAATATTTTATATCGGTCTTCACGGTAGAAGACACTAAAAACATCCCAATAGTGGATAATCAAGGGGCTATAGAGAGCGAGGAACTTAGTACAATCACTATCACTAAAGAAGTAGGATTCGGTAAAATAATGGGACTAAAGGCGGACAAGTCCCCTGGCCTTGCATCCTAGGAAGAGATAGTGACTGCATTGGTTGTAATCGACCAACATTCCCTGGATTCTAGGGTCAATTGGAAATGTAAACCGGACACTGATATAGTTTTGTTAGGCAAAGGTATAGATAGTTACAGAACCAACGCCGGTAAATGGAGTTAAAATAAAAATCAGCCAGCATCTGTTTGAATGGCAGAGCAAGTTGGAGGAACTGATTGGCGGCCTCCTGTTCCTGTGATTATACAGGAGTATAAGTGTTAAAATCAATGTGGTGTATGGGAGTGCAGTACCTGCCCTGGGAGTGTGTGATGGGACAGTGTAGAGGGAGCTTTACTCTGTATCTAACCCCCTGTACCTGCCCTGGGAGTGTTTGATGGGACAGTGTAGAGGGAGCTTTACTCTGTATCTAACCCCCTGTACCCGCCCTGGGAGTGTTTGATGGGACAGTGTAGAGGGAGCTTTACTCTGTATCTAACCCCCTGTACCTGCCCTGGGAGTGTTTGATGGGACAGTGTAGAGGGAGCTTTACTCTGTATCTAACCCCGTGCTGTACCTGCCCTGGGAGTGTTTGATGGGACAGTGTAGAGGGAGCTTTACTCTGTATCTAACCCCCTGTACCTGCCCTGGGAGTGTTTGATGGGACAGTGTAGAGGGAGCTTTACTCTGTATCTAACCCCCTGTACCTGCCCTGGGAGTGTTTGATGGGACAGTGTAGAGGGAGCTTTACTCTGTATCTAACCCGTGCTGTACCTGCCCTGGGAGTGTTTGATGGGACAGTGTAGAGGGAGCTTTACTCTGTATCTAACCCCCTGTACCTGCCCTGGGAGTGTTTGATGGGACAGTGTAGAGGGAGCTTTACTCTGTATCTAACCCCGTGCTGTACCTGCCCTGGGAGTGTTTGATGGGACAGTGCAGAGGGAGCTTTACTCTGTATCTAACCCCCTGTTCCTGCCCTGGGAGTGTTTGATGGGACAGTGTAGAGGGAGCTTTACTCTGTATCTAACCCCCTGTACCTGCCCTGGGAGTGTTTGATGGGACAGTGTAGAGGGAGCTTTACTCTGTACCTAACCCGTGCTGTACATGCCCTGGGAGTGTTTGATGGGACAGTGTAGAGGGAGCTTTACTCTGTACCTAACCCGTGCTGTACATGCCCTGGGAGTGTTTGATGGGACAGTGTAGAGGGAGCTTTATTCTGTACCTAACCTGTGCTGTACATGCCCTGGGAGTGTTTGATGGGACAGTGTAGAGGGAGCTTTACTCTGTACCTAACCCCCTGTACCTGCCCTGGGAGTGTTTGATGGGACAGTGTAGAGTGAGCTTTACTCTGTATCTAACCCCCTGTACCTGCCCTGGGAGTGTATGAAACTTGAAGAAATCCATTCCGCTGTCCGAACATTTCTCAACGCGATGAGCACCCAAAATTCTCCTTGTGCCACAGTTAATGTTTTAATTCCTTTTTTCCCCAGAGAGCTGTGGAGGTTCTTCAGACCAAAGTGAGCGCCTTGGACCCAGCGATGTTGGATCAGGTTGAAGCAAGGCTACAGGTAAATCCCGGGAATCTGCTTTGACCCAAGAACGTTGGAACCAGGAGCAGGAGTCGGCCATATGGCGAGCCTTCCCCCGAAGATCGAAGGCAAGCTCCCCGCGCAGGCCTCTCACCAGCTCCTGCCGCCGGAGGAGATACCGCACATGCGCGACCATAAACTGATCGTGTACGCGAAAGGAATTAGCAGGAACTTTGAACACAGCTCCTCGAGCCTGCCTCCCCCATTCAATAAGATCACGGCTGATCTTCTACCACATTCCCACCCTTGCTAAAGTCCATGTAGATTACATCGAGCACTCTACTCTCATCGACCCTCCTCAAAAGATTCACGCACGTGAGTCAGGCGCAAGCTCACCATAACCCCGCTCCACGCTGACCGACCTTGATTAACCCCTGCCTCTCTGAATGACGATTAATGCTGTCCCTCTTGCACTTTGCACCCTCCAGAGCGTACTGGGTAAGCTGAACGAGATTGCCAAGCACAAAGCGGCCAATGAAGAAGCAGAGACCCAGAGCAAGGTCAGAGGTTGGGAATTCTGTTCCCTGGCTCTCCCCGGCACACTGTGTGCTTGTGTCCTGAGCAGCCGTTAACCTGTGTGCTGTCTGTCTGCCCGTCTCTCTCTCTCTCTCTGTCTGCCCGTCTCGCTCTCTCTCTCTCTCTCTCTCTGTCTAGCCCATC
>NC_092011.1:38510134-38587065 GCF_044704955.1 Pristiophorus japonicus
TTTCTCAGCCCCCCCTCTCCCCCACACTTACTGTAAATTAAATATTACCCCATCCGTCGACGGGTAGGGGTGTGAGCGCGCGCGGCTGGGAGCTTGGGAGTGAGAGGGTGTGTGTGCGAGAGTGAGCGAGCGAGGGTATGTGAGTTTGTATTCCAGGGAGGGAGGCGGTGTGTTTTCTCAGTCGCGTTGTACGCACGTTAAACAGGTTCGAGAGAAACGTCGGGCCGTTGTGTGATGGAGCGCCGTGTGACTGTGCTGTGTTCTGGTTCCAGCCATGCAGTTCGGCCAGCTGCTGACCCATCTGGACTCCACACAACAGATGATCACCTGCACCATGAGGGAAAACACCACTCTGTTAACCCAGGTACAGCTCACCCACTCGGCTTACACACACACGGTGATCGCAACGTCGGGCAGATCATTCTCGGCCTCCCTATCACTCTGTCTCCCCTCCCTCCCTCTCTCCCCTCCCCCAGCTGCACAGGTTCGAAGTGGCCGTCACTGAAGCCATTGACCAGCCAGGATCCCAGGGCTCGAGTCACTGGGGCAATGCTGGAGCTGAGCATGATGACTCCCCCTGGCTCGGGGATGGTCGCTCAGGGTTTTCCTGCCCCTGGTCTCTGGATGACAGACCCTTGCTGGAATGTTCGCCAGGGGAGTGCAAGATGCAGCACGATCGATCGGGCAACCCTCACTTAAGGCTCACGGGTGAATGGGTGGCCCCTTGGAGGCACGGTACCGAGAGGGTCCCTTCAAGGGAGGGTACCAGGAACAAACCTGTCCCGGGGGGGATGAGGGACTTCAGTGACGTGGGGAGACTGGAGAAGCTGGGGTTGTTCTCCTTGGAGCAGAGAAGGTTAAGGGGGAGATTTAATAGAGGGGTTCACAATCAGGAGGGGTTTTGATGGAGTAGATCGGGGAGAAACTGTTCCCCGGGGGGCAGGAGGGTGGGGTAACCAGAGGGACACAGATTGACGATAATCGGCGATGGAACCAGAGGGGGAGATGGGGAGAATGTGTTTACGCAGCGAGTTGTTGTGATCGGGAACGCGCTGCCTGAAAGGGCGGTGGGAGCAGATTCAATCGTGACTTTCAAACCGGGAATTGGGTAAATACCGGAAGGGGAAAAATTCACAGGGCTGTGGGGGAAAGGGCAGGGGGGGAGTGGGACTGATTGGGTCGCTCTGTCACAGAGCCGGCACAGCACGGGCAACGATGGGCCCAGTGGGATCCTCCTGTGCTGTAAGATCTACCTGCGCTGACTCTGCCTCACTGTGTGTGTGTGTCTGTGTGTTGCAGGTCCAGAAAACCATGAAGGACAACCTGTCACAGGTGCAGGAGAATTTCGTCAGCCTGGACGTTCGAGTGAAGAAGCTGACGGCATAAAGCGCCCCCCTCACGACACCCAGCTGCATGCCGTGTACCGATCCCACCCATGCCGGCAAGACCTTCAGCGGGGGGGGGGGGGGGGGGGGAGGGGGGAAAGGGGAAAGGGGGGAAGAGTGGGACCCCCAGTAAGGGCAGGGTCTGACGCTGTCTCGGATGGGGAGGGGCAGGGAAAGCACTCTAACTCCACAGCAGCCCGATCAACTCGGCCAACACTGCCCACTCAGTTCTGCTCCTTGAAACCGATGTTTATAAATATACATCCCATTTCTTTACTCTCTCTTGCCCCCCCCCCCCCCCCCTTCTTATTTAATCAGCCAACAGTTTAAGCTTCAGGCGACGGAGCGCGCAGAACACGAGGCGTGTGAACCGGTGTGATCGCCCTCCCCTTTCCCCCACCTTTTATTGGTGATGTATCATGTAACCCGTGCTGTCTGTCGCTCTCCCAACGCCCCCTCCAGAGAGGCTCCGTGTATAAATATGGTAATCGTGCGCCTCTCGTACACTATATATGTAACCCCCCCCCGCCCCCTGTTGCTTGCCAATACAGTCCCAATAAAAGGCCTTTGCCGGATACTGCTGTCTCTGTCTGGTGCAACGCGCGCTGCACTCTCGCACACACAGCTACACGAAGCTGCCAGTCTGTACCGCGCACCCCTCGCTCTGCGTCCACGGCTCTCGGCCGGACTGCCTGGTTAAAGGGGCTTTGCTCCGCTGTACAAATGGTTTGCACTCGCATTGCGCTGTGGGAGACGGACAGAGAGACGCAGTAACTCTCAAGTGTTGGGTTGCTGCCCAGCTCCTCGAGGCTGCAGGAGGAGATGGTCGGTCCCTAACTTCGCCACTGGTGATGGAGGGGCAGCACGGGGCAGTGTGTGTGTGCGCACGTTTCCGACTGTGTGTGTCTGGATGGCTGGCTGTTTGAGTGGGGCTGTGTGCATGCGCGCATGTGTCTCTATCTGTGTCTGTGGCTCCGTAGCTGTGTTTCTCAATGTCCCTGTGGGTGTGACTGGCTGGCTGTGTGTCTGTGCACTGGTTTCACGAGTGCAGCAATCTGTCTGGAGCGCCGAGCAGCGGATGTGTTGCAGATCCTCGCGTCATTACCTGCAGCAGCTGGCCTAGATTTTCCCACTTGCCCCATCCCGATCCTTGGAATTGTCCGGAGGTGCCGCTGGTAACGAGAGATTTCTGCCGGTGATCTCGGGGAAAGCACTGCAGAGTCGGGTAGCGCGGTTTAGTTGCAGACACCAATGGGATGTCGGTGTCTGGCTGCAAGGATCTCTGGTCAAAGGAGTTCAGCACAAAACTGCTCCCTGGTCCCCACAGCACTCTGGACATGTGGCTCGGAGTGCCCACAGGATGGTTGGTGCAGGGAAATGGGGGAAAATCAGACTTTTGTAGTATGGTTGGAGCTGAGGCTCCCAATTGGTCGATGGAGCTTTACTCTGTATCTAACCCCATGCTGTACCTGCCCTGGGAGTGTTTGATGGGACAGTGTAGAGGGAGCTTTACTCTGTATCTAACCCCCTGTACCTGCCCTGGGAGTGTTTGATGGGACAGTGTAGAGGGAGCTTTACTCTGTATCTAACCCCCCCTGTACCTGCCCTGGGAGTGTTTGATGGGACAGTGTAGAGGGAGCTTTACTCTGTATCTAACCCCCTGTACCTGCCCTGGGAGTGTTTGATGGGGACAGTGTAGAGGGAGCTTTACTCTGTATCTAACCTCATGCTGTACATGCCCTGGGAGTGATTGATGGGACAGTGTGAAGGGAGCTTTACTCTGTATCTAACCCCGTGCTGTACCTGCCCTGGGAGTGTTTGATGGGGACAGTGTAGAGGGAGCTTTACTCTGTATCTAACCCCCTGTACCTGCCCTGGGAGTGTTTGATGGGGACAGTGTAGAGGGAGCTTTACTCTACCTAGCCCCGTGCTATACCTGCCCTGGGAGTGTTTGATGGGACAGTGTAGAGGGAGCTTTACTCTGTATCTAACCCCGTGCTGTACCTGCCCTGGGAGTGTTTGCTGGGACAGTGTAGTGACCTTTAGTCTACTACCAATTTTTCAATCCCCATTGCTTTGCAGTTTAATTCTCGTGCACACTACACGCATTGCACCTGCTAAAGTGGACTGAGGTTCTGCAAAGCCAGCTGGTGAAATAATCACGCTCTGTTTCAATTCTTGCACTGGACAACAGCACATGGATTGTACACACCAAGCAATAGGACATCTGAGGACTGGTGTCATCTGGAATCGTACCAAGCCCTGTAGCAGGAGAATGACAAACCCTTTGTCCCCCCTCTCCAACGCATCCATCGTGCTCTCTCTGCCACCTACACCGCTCTCCGTTGCTTTATCTACTGTTCCCGATCTGTTGCTTTCACACTGGATCATTGTTTCCTCCACCACTGGGTCCGTTGCTCTTTTCCCCACCAGATCCCTTGCCCCTCCTTACATTGGAGGCAGTTTGGAGAAGGTTCACGAGATGAAGGAATTTCTTATGATTGAAAGGTTGAGTCTGTACTTATTGGAGTTGAGAAGAGAGGAGCTTAGGATTCCGAGGGGGCTTGACCAGGTCGATGTCGAGGTTGTTTCCCCTCATGGAGGAATCTGGAACTCGGGGGCAGAGTCTCACATTAAGGGGTCACCCATTTAAGACAGAGATGAGGAGGAATTTCTTCTGAGGGTTGTAAATCTGTGGAATTCTCTGCCTCAGAGAGCTGTGAAGGCTGGGTCATTGAATATATTTAAGGCAGAGATACAGATTTTTGAGCGATAAGGGAGTCTAGGGTTATGGGGAGCGAGCTGAGTCCATGGTTACATCAGCCATGGTCTAAGTGAATGGCAGAGCAGGCTCTACTACTATTTCTTATGTCCGCTTCTTCCCCCCCCCCCCCCTCCACTGGATCCGTCACCCATGGAGTACCGTCCCAGGGAGAGTTGGTGTGCAGACAAGGAAATAAAACCCCAATCGTGTTCTATTCTACAGCGTTTGACAGGTGGTGAGGCACACAAGAGAATACGACACGGATCCCCAGGCGGGAGCACTACGATTGACTATCTCGCTGAGTCCGGACACGGATGCAAAACTGCAGTGAGCGCAGGTTGAGTTGAACCAGAGACCACAATGAGCGACTTTGCTTCCCCAGAAGCTGGTTTGTTCTTACATTTATACATCACCTTTCACCACCACCTCGGGACGTTCCCAAAACGCTTTATCGACACTTTATTTTGCAACGTAGTCACTGTTGTAACGTAGGGAAACGTGGCAGCCAATTTGCGCACAGCATGTTTCTGCCATCAGCAATAAGATGATGAACAGGTAATCTGTGTTTTAACGATGTTGGTTGAGGGATATATATTGGCCCCAAGACACTGGGGAGAACGACACTGCTCTTCGAAATGGTGGCCACAGGCTCTTTTGCGTCCACCAGAGAGGGCAGAGGTGGCTGAACAGCCCAATACGGGACCCACAGTCCCTGTCACAGGTGGGACAGATAGACGTTGAGGGAAGGGGAGGGTGGGACTGGTTTGCCGCACGCTCCTTCCACTGCCTGCGCTTGGTTTCTGCGCGCTCTCGGCGACGAGACTCGAGGTGCTCAGCGCCCTCCCGGATGCACTCCCTCCACTTAGGGATGACTGGTCTTTGGGCCAGGGACTCCCAGGTGTCGGTGGGGATGTTGCACTTGATCAGGGAGGCTTTGAGGGTGGTCCCTTGTAACATTTCCTCTGCCCACCTTTGGCTCGTTTGCCGTGAAGGAGTTCCGAGTAGAGCGCTTGCTTTGGGAGTCTCGTGTCTGGGGGACATGCGGACAATGTGGCCCTGCCCAGCGGAGCTGGTCGAGTGTGGTCAGTGCTTTGATGCTGGGGCTGTTGGCCTGATCGAGGACGCTAACGTTGGTGCGTCTGTCCTCCCGGGGGATTTGTAGGATCTTGCGGAGACATCGTTGGTGGTATTTCTCCAGCGACTTGAGGCGTCTACTGTACATGGTCCATGTCTCTGAGCCATACAGGAGGGTGGGTATCACGACAGCCCATGAGCTTGGGAGTAAATTTGAGGGCCTGATCTTCAAACACACTAATCCTCAGGTGGCCGAAGGCTACACTGGCGCACTAGAGGTGGTGTTGAATCTCGTCGTCTATGTCTGCCCTTGCTGATAAGAGGCTCCCGAGGTATGGAAAGTTGTCCAGGGCCGTGCCGTGGATTTTGGATGACTGGGGGCGGGGAGTGGGGGAAGGCAGTGCTGTGTGGCGGGGTCAGGTTGGTGGAAAACCTTTGTCTTATGGATATTTAGTAAGGCCCATCTATGCTTTCATACGCCTCAGTGACGATGTTGACTATGACTTGGAGTTCAGTCTCTGAATGTGTTGAGACGCAAGCGTCGTCCATGTACTGAAGTGCTGTCATCATCATCATCGGCAGTCCCACAGAATCGAGGAAGACTTACTTCCACCCCTAAAGTGAGTTCTTTGGTGGCTGAACAGTCCAATACAGGAGCCACAGTCCCTGTCACAGGTGGGACAGATAGTCGTTGAGGGTAAGTGGAGGGTGGGACTGATTTACCACACGCTCCTTCCACTGCCTGTGCCTGACCTCTTCATGCTCGCGGCGTTGAGATTCGAAGAGCTCAACGCCCTCCTGGATGCACTATCTCCACCTTGGTCGGTCTTTGGCCAGGGACTCCCAGGTGTCAGTGGGAGTACAGAACCAGTGGGAACCTGTTCAAGCTTCATCGACTCCAGGCCAGATCCAAGACTGTCCCAACCTGTCGTCTAACTCCCTCAGTACTGCCCCTCCGACAGTGCGGCGCTCCCTCAGTACTGCCCCTCCGACAGTGCGGCGCTCCCTCAGTACTGCCCCTCCGACAGTGCGGCGCTCCCTCAGTACTGCCCCTCCGACAGTGCGGCGCTCCCTCAGTACTGCCCCTCCGACAGTGCGGCGCTCCCTCAGTACTGCCCCTCCGACAGTGCGGCGCTCCCTCAGTACTGCCCCTCCGACAGTGCGGCGCTCCCTCAGTACTGCCCCTCCGACAGTGCGGCGCTCCCTCAGTACTGCCCCTCCGACAGTGCGGCGCTCCCTCAGTACTGCCCCTCCGACAGTGCGGCGCTCCCTCAGTACTGCCCCTCCGACAGTGCGGCGCTCCCTCAGTACTGCCCCTCCGACAGTGCGGCGCTCCCTCAGTACTGCCCCTCCGACAGTGCGGCGCTCCCTCAGTACTGTCATAGAAGTTAACAGCACGGAAGGAGGCCATTTTGGCACATCATGTCCATACCGTCCAACAAGAGGCTATCCAGCCTAATTCCACTTTCCAGCTCTAGGTCTGTAACCCTGCAGTTTACAGCACTTCATAGAAACATATAAAATAGGTACAGGAATAGGTCATTCAGCCCTTTGAGCCTGCATCACCATTCAATAGGATCATGCAACCTCAGTACCCCTTTCCTGCTTTCTCTTCATACTCCTTGATCCCTTTAGCCGTAAGGGCCACATCTAACTCCCTTTTGAATATATCCAACACACTGGCCTCAACAACTTTGATAGAGAATTATGAACCTGTGGAATTCTGAGTGAAGAAGTTTCTCCTCATCTCGGTCCTAAATGGCTTCCCCCTTATCCTTAGACTGTGACCCCTGGTTCTGGACTTCCCCAACATCGGGAACATTCTTCCTGCATCTAACCTGTCCAATCCAGTCAGAATTTTATATGTTTCTGTGAGATTCCCACTCATTCTTCTAAATTCCAGTGAATATAAGCCTAGTCGATTCAGTCTTTCTTCATATGTCAGTCCTGCCATCCCGGGAATCAGTCTGGTGAACCTTTGCTGCACTCCCTCAATAGCAAGAATGTCGTTCCTCAGATTAGGAGACCAAAACTGAACACAATATTCCAGGTGATGCCTCACCAAGGCCCTGTACAACTGTAGTAAGACCTCCCTGCTCCTATACTCTCATCCTCTCGCTATGAAGGCCAACATACCATTTGCTTTCTTAACTGCCTACTGTACCTGCATGCCTACGTACCATGACACCCAGGTAAATAGCTGGAGTCCCAGCACAGAACCTTGCGGTACCCCACTAGTCACTGCCTGCCATTTTGAAAAGGGCCCGTTTATTCCCACTCTTTGCTTCCTGTCTGCCAACCAGTTCTCTATCCACGTCAATACATTACCCCCAATCTCCTGTGCCTTGATTTTGCACAATCTCTTGTGTGGGATCTTGTCAAAAGCCTTTTGAAAGTCCAAATACACCACATCCACTGGTTCTCCCTTGTCCACTCTACTAGTTACATCCTCAAAAAACTCTAGAAGATTTGTCAAGCATGATTTCCCTTTCATAAATCCATGCTGACTTGGACCGATCCTGTCACTGCTTTCCAAATGCACTGCTATTAGATCATTAATAATTGATTCCAGCATTTTCCCCACTACCAATGTCAGGCTAACCGGTCTCTCATTCCAGCAGATCCAAGTACTTTTTAAATGTGGTAAGGGTTTCTGCTTCGACCACCCTTTCAGGCAGTGAGTTCCAGACCCCCACAACCTTACTACTCGGGAAATCAAGGGGTATGGTGAGAAAGCAGGAAGGGGGTACTGAAGTTGCATGTTCAGCCATGAACTCATTGAATGGTGGTGCAGGCTCAAAGGGCCAAATGGCCTACTCCTGCACCTATTTTCTATGTTTCTAACCCTCTGCATGAATTAATTTCCCCTTCGACCAATTACTTTAAATTTATGCCCCCTGGTTGTCGACCCCTCTGCTGAGGGAAATAAGTCCTTCCTATCCACTATAGGCCCCTCATAATTGTATACACCTTAATGAGGTATCCCCTCAGCCTCTGTTCCAAAGAAAACATACCCAGCTTCTCCAGTCTTTCCTCATAGCTTAGATTCTCCACTCCTGGCAACATCCTGGTAAATCTCCTCTGCACCCTCTCCAGTGCAATCACATCCTTCCTGTAATGTGGTGACCAGAACTGCACGCAGTACTCCAGCTGTGGCCTAACTAGTGTTTTATACAGTTCAAGTATAACCCTCCCTGCTCTTGTATTCCATGCCTCGGCCAATAAAGGCAAGTATTCCGTACGCCTTCTTAACTCACCTGATCTACCTGGCCTGCTACCTTCAGGGATCTGTGGACCTGCAGTCCCAGGTCCCTCTGTTCCTCTACACTTCTCAGTGTCCTACCATTTAATGTGTATTCCCTCGTTCGCCCTCCCCAAATACATTACCTCACAATTCTCTGGATTAAATTCCATTTGCCACTGTTCTGCCCACCTGACCAGTTTATTGGTATCTTCCTGCAGTCCACAGCTTTCTTTTTCATTATCAACTACACAGCCGATTTTTGTATTATCTGCAAACTTCTTAATCATACCCCCTATATTCAAGTCTAGTTATTGATGTATACCACAAAAAGCCAGGGACCCAGCACTGAGCCCTGTGGAACCCCACTGGAAACAGCCTTCCAGTCACAAAACACCCATCCACCATTACCCTCTGCTTCCTGCCTCTGAGCCCATTTTGGATCCAACTTGCCACTTTGCCCTGGATCCCAGGGGCTTTTACTTTCGTGACCAGTCTGCCATGTGGGACCTTATCAAAAGCTTTGCTAAAATCCATATACACTACATCGTACACACTGCTCTCATCAACCCTCCCGGTTACCTCCTTGAAAAATGTAATCAAGTTAGTCAGACACGACCTTCCCTTAACAAATCCGTGCTGACTGTCCCCCATTAATCCAGGTCTTTCTAAGTGAAGATTTATCCCGTCCTTAAGGATTTTTTTTCCAAGAATTTTCCCACCAGAGGTTTAGGCTGACTGGCCTGTAATTACTCAGTCTATCCCTTTCTCCCTTCTTAAACAAGGTACAACATTAGCAGTCCTCCAATCCTCTGGCACCACACCTGAAGCCGGGGAGAACTGGAAAATGATGGGCGAAGCCTCTGCTATTTCCTCTTTTGCTTCACTTAGCAGCCTGGGATACATTTCATCCAGGCCTGGGGATTTATCCACTTTCAAAGCTGCTAAACCCCTTAATATCTCCTCTCTCATGTTTATTTCATCTAATATTTCACACCACTTTTCATCGATAGTAGTGTCTGCATCGCCCCTCTCTTGTGAAAACAGATGCAAAGTATTCATTAAGAACCATACCCACATCTTTTGCCTCCACACACAGATTACCCTCATGGTCTCTAATAGGCCCTATCCTTTCTTTAGTTATCCTCTTGCTCTTTAATATATTTATAAAACATCTTTGGGTTTTCCTTGATGTTACTTGCCAAGAATTTTTCATGCTCTCTCTTTGCTGTCCTAATATCCTTTTTAATTTCATGTCTGGACTTTTTATACTCCTCCAGAGATTCTGCAGTATTGAGCCCTCGGTATCTGTCACAAGCCTCTCCCTTTTTTCCCTTTATCCTACCCTGTGTAACGCTCCCTCAATACTGCCCCTCCGACAATCCCTCATTACTGTAATGGCCTCCTCCTGTGCCTAATGTAACAGGCTCGAGGGGCTGAATGGCCTCCTCCTGTTCATGTAACAGGCTCGAGGAGCTGAATGGCATCGTCCTCCTGTTCCTAATGTAACAGGCTCGAGGGACTGAACGGCCTCCTCCTGTTCCTAATGTAACAGGCTCGAGGGGCTGAATGGCCACCTCCTGTTCCTAATGTAACAGGCTCGAGGGGCTGAACAGCCTCCTCCTGTTCCTAATGTAACAGGCTCGAGGGGCTGAACGGCCTCCTCCTGTAACAGGCTTGAGGGGCTGAACGGCCTCCTCCTGTTGCGAGTACCCGATCTGTACTCACCAGCACTTTAGCCCAGTGTCACAAAGCTTACTTGCAGCCACACATTTCGGAAGGACAGAACCTGTAATTTCACTGGGCGGGCGTTTGCAGCATCATCTCGCCCTCTCCGGCTGCGGAAATCCTCATGGAGGTACAGCAGTGTGAAATGTCCATCTGTGGGCCGACACCAGCTTGCCCCCATTAGCGAGGCCCCCATTAGCGAGACCCCCAATCCACCCCCACACAGTTGTGTTGTGAGCGACGGGGCAGCACCATGCTGAACTGCACCACTTCTTCACGTCAAGACTTCTCCTGTCAACGGCAAAGTGGCCTGTGGGTTTATAAGCTCTTCCTTTCAATTAACGGTCGGAGAGGGCTGTTCCTTCACTTCCTTATCCCCCATCGTGGGCACGTTCACAGCCATTCACACCAGAACTAGCATCAATTCTCAGAGGGGGTGCCTTGTGCTTGTGGCAATATTCAGGTGGGCTGGGCAGTGACAATGTACCAAGAGTTGCAGTTGGCAGTGGGGAAAGGAAAAGTGCCCCAAGCGTGTGTGAAATATTTAGAGAATTTTTATTAATTTATTCTCAATGTGGGCGTCGCTGTCGAGGCCAGCATTTATTGCCCATCCCTAATTGCCCCTTGAGAAGGTGGTGGTGAGCCGCCTTCTTGAACCGCTGCAGTCCGTGTGGTGAAGGTGCTCCCACAGTGCTGTTAGGGAGGGAGTTCCAGGATTGTGACCCAGCGACGATGAAGGAACGGCCGATATATTCCCAAGTCGGGATGGTGTGTGACAGGGAGGGGAACGTGGAGGGGGTGGTGTTCCCATGCGCCTGCTGCCCTTGTCCCTCGAGGCGGGTAGAGGTGGCGGGTTTGGGAGGTGCTGCCGAAGAAGCCTTGGCGAGTTGCCGCGGTGCATCTTGTAGACGGTGCACACTGCAGCCACGGTGCGCCGGTGGTGGAGGGAGTGAGTGTTGGAGGTGGTGGAGGGAGTGAGTGTTGGAGGTGGTGGAGGGAGTGAGTGTTGGAGGTGGTGGAGGGAGTGAGTGTTGGAGGTGGTGGAGGGAGTGAGTGATGGAGGTGGTGGGGAGCGTGGCCCATCGAGCGGCCTGCTTTGTCCTGGATGGTGTCGAGCTTCTCGAGTGTTTGTTGGAGCTGCAACTCATCCAGGCAAGTGGGGAATGTTCCATCACACTCCTTGTCGATGGTGGGAAGGCTTTGGGGAGTCGGGAGGTGAGACACTGGCCGCAGAATACCCAGAAGGGGATAGGAGTGTTGAGGCGAATAGTATACATAGATTTAAGGGAAAGCTAGATAAACACATGAGGGAGAAAGGAATAGAAGGATATGACGATGGGGTGGGAGGGGGCTGGTGTGGAGCATAAACACCAGCACGGAGCAGTTGGGCCAAATGGCCCGTTTTAGTGCTATAAATTTCCAACAACCAATTAACATGCACTCAACCTCATTCAGGAGTTTGAAGAAATAACCAAACAGTAACCAGTAAAGGAGAGAGATTAGACTGGTCGGGGTTATTTATTCCGTTCTACCTAATTATATTAAAAGTATTCAAAATTGCTTTGGGCAGACTATACAAACAGGGAGGGAGGGTATAACAAAAAAACTAAAATAATTAACCAACCCATGTGTAACTGGAGTCAGGTACTCGAAGGGTCAACAAGTGCAGCTGGGCGAGTCTTTAACTGGCTGGCTTGGAGAACAGGTCAAAAAATATATATATCGATCACTTGAGTGTTTCCGAGGGAGGGGGAGGGGGAGGGAAGTTTAAATATCGAGGGTGACAGGAGGCAGAATTAACGGTACAAAGATTATTGCTGTATCGAATTACTCGCCTGCAGTAAGGCTGCGCCACCAGTAGATGGTGATGGTCGACCCCAAACGGGCCACGAGAGGGTTTTAAATTGGAACCCACGACACAATGGCCCCATTGTCAGTTTAATGGTAGCCCCCTGACCCGCAGGGGGCTCTACTACACACCCACCACCCCCCCCTCCCTTCCCCACCCACTCCCGCTCGTCCCGATGGCAACTGATTCCATCTACTGGTGCGACGTATCATTTTTTTTTTTTTTAAAAAGAGAGTTCAGAACCGCCAAGTAGAATACAGATAAAAATTATATATAAATGTCTCCCAAAATGACCTCCTGGGGATCCACCGCCTGCTCCCAGCGAGGCCAGCGTTATCGCACAATCTTCCTCTGTTTAGACTTCATTGGCTTCCTCAGTTTCTCTTTTGGAGTTTGGTGCTCAGCCTGAAATGATAAATCATTTTGCTTTTTTCAACTTCAACAAAAAAAGCTATTAAAAAAATCGCGTCACAACATTTCAGAGAAGAAAACATGGTTATGTGAAGTGTCGATATACAGGGAGACTTCCCCCCCACCCCCGACCTTCCGATTGCTGGCCATTTTAATTCTCCGCTCCCAGTTTGATCCCCCCTCTCTTTCCAGTCCCAAGACACTGGGCAGAACTCCCATTGTTCTTTTTCCAAATAGTGCCTGGGATCTTCGACAACCACCTGAGGGGGCAGACGGGGCCTCAGGTTTAACGTCTCATCCTAAAGACGGCCCCTCCGACAGTGCGGCGCTCCCTCAGTACTGCCCCTCCGACAGTGCGGCACTCCCTCAGTACTGCCCCTCCGACAGTGCGGCGCTCCCTCAGTACTGCCCCTCCGACAGTGCGGCGCTCCCTCAGTACTGCCCCTCCGACAGTGCGGCGCTCCCTCAGTACCGCCCCTCCGACAGTGCGACGCTCCCTCAGTACTGCCCCTCCGACAGTGCGGCGCTCCCTCAGTACTGCCCCTCCGACAGTGCGGTGCTCCCTCAGTACTGCCCCTCCGACAGTGCGGGGCTCCCTCAGTACTGCCCCTCCGACAGTGCAGCACTCCCTCAGTACCGCCCCTCCGACAGTGCGACGCTCTCTCAGTGCGGCGCTCCCTCAATACTGCCCCTCCGACAGTGCGGCACTCCCTCAGTACCGCCCCTCCGACAGTGCGGCACTCCCTCAGTACGTAACTCCCTCAGTACTGCCCCTCCGACAGTGCGCCACTCCCTCAGTACTGCACTGCAAGCGTCAGTCTGGATCTCTAGTCTCGAGTGGGGACTTGAACCCACGACCTTCTGACTCAGAGGCGAGAGAGAGTGCAGCTACTGCCACAGGGACTAAGGTTCAACACACCGCAGAATATTCCCCCGCCGTTTATCTGGCTCTTGACCTGTACTCACGTTGGCTGTTATTTGGTCCAGTTCCATCATGGCTTCCTGCAATGCAACTTCTAGATTGCTGCTTATTTTCGGAGTGCTGTGGAGACAAGGAGTGGGGGGTCAGCGGTGAACATAAGAAAAAGCCAACTCCCGTTACAAATTCCCACCTCCGCGTTTATAACAGGAACTGGCTATGTAAACAAGTCACACTGTAGTTACACTCTCCTGTCAGTGGGGGTGCTGCCAGCACCTCAGTTTGTGTAGGAGGTAGGTTGGACCTGGATTTCACGGTGGCGGGGCAGAGTGATTTGAGATTCCAACTACACCAGTCACTAAAATATCGTGGACTGATACAAAAAGCAATCAAACAGGCTAATGAAATGTCGGCCTTTATCGACCAGTTGCTTAGAGCTCTAGTCAGACCCCACCTGGAGTAACTGCGTTCAGTTCTGAGCACCTCACCTCACCTCACCTCAGGAAGGATACATTGGCCTTGATGGGCGAGCAGCGCAGATTCACCACAATGATACCCGAGGGGGGCTAAAAGAGGTTAAATAACAAGGACAGGTTGCACAGGCTTGTATTCCCTCGAGCATAGAAGACTAAGGGACAATCTGATCGAGGTGTTTAAAATGATTAAAGGATTCAAGAGGGTAGATAGAGAGAAACTATTTCCTGTGATGGGGGAAGTTCATTCAGGAATGATGTCAGGAAGCACTTCTTCACACGAAGGGTAATCGGAATCGGGAACACCCCCTCTGCCCCAAAGAGCTGCAGGTGTTGAAGGTCAGTTGCAGCTCTGAAAATTGAGATCAATAGATTTTTGTTGGTAAGGGGATCGAGGGATACGGAGAAAAGGCAGGTAAATAAGAACATTAAGAGCAGTGGTTGGCCATTGGGCCCCTCGAGCCTGCTCCGCCATTCAAAGAGATCATGGTTGATCGTTGACCTCAACTCCACTTTCCCGCCCAGTCCCCATATCCCATAATATCCAAAACTCTATCGATCTCAGCCTTGAATATACTCAAGGACTGAGCCTCCACAGCCCTCTGGGGCAGAGAGTTCCAAAGATTCACCCCCCTCTGAGTGAAGAAATTCCTCCTCATCTCAGTCCTAAATGGCCGAGCCCTTATCCTGAGACTGTGTGACCCCTGGTTCTAGACTCCCCAGCCCGGGGGGAAACACCTGCATCTACCCTGTCAATCCCCCTCAGAATCTGGTATGTTTCAGTGAGATCACCTCTCATTCTTCTAAACTCTAGAGAATATCGGCCCAGTCTGCTCAATCTCTCCTCATAGGACAATCCCCCCATCCCAGGAATCAGTCTGGTGAACCTTCGCTGCACTCCCTCTATGGCCAGTATATCCTTCCTTAGGTAAGGAGACCGACACTGTACACAATACTCCAGGTGTGGTCTCACCAAGGCCCTGTATAACTGCAGTAAGACATCTTTACTCTTTTCTCAAATCCTCCTGTAATAAAGGCCAACATACCATTTGCTGTAAACACTTGCTGTACCTGCAGGTTAACTTTCAGTGATTGGTGTACAAGGTCGGCCAGGTCCCTCTGTACACCGACATTTCACAATCTCTCACCGTTTACAAAATACTCTGCTTTTCGAGTTTTCCGACCAAAGTGGATAACTTCACATTATATTCCATTCATCATGTTCCTGCCCATTTACTTAGCCCGTCTAAATCTCTTTGCATCCTCCTCACAACTTACATTTCATCATCAATCATCAGCAAACTTGGATATATTACACTCCTCATCCAAATCATTGATATAGATTGTGAATAGCTGGGGCCCCAACACTGATCCCTGCAGCACCCCACTAGTTACAGCCTGCCAACCCGAAAATAACCCGGTTATTTGGAGTTTAAATGGAGTTGAGATGCAGATCAGTCATATGATATGATTGAATGGTGGAACAGGCTCGAGGGGCTGAACGGCCTCCTCCTGTTCCTAATGTAACAGGCTCGAGGGGCTGAATGGCCTCCTCCTGTTCCTAATGTAACAGGCTCGAGGGGCTGAACGGCCTCCTCCTGTTCCTAATGTAACAGGCTCGAGGGGCTGAACGGCCTCCTCCTGTTCCTAATGTAACAGGCTCGAGGGGCTGAATGGCCTCCTCCTGTTCCTAATGTAACAGGCTCGAGGGGCTGAACGGCCTCCTCCTGTTCCTAATGTAACAGGCTCGAGGGGCTGAACGGCCTCCTCCTGTTCCTAATGTAACAGGCTCGAGGGGCTGAATGGCCTCCTGTTGACTTAGAAACATAGAAAATAGATGCAGGAGCAGGCCATTCGGCCCTTCGAGTCTGCACCACCATTCAATAAGATCATGGCTGATGTAACAGGCGCGGGGGGATTGAAACTTACTTTTTGCTTCTTTTTCTGGTTCTGTGTGAGCCATCAAGTGTTCCAGATAGCGTCTTCACAGTCTCCGGGTTCATCTGGGATGGGGGACGGGGGAAGAGGGGAAGAGAGACAATCACAGGCGCTGAGTAACAAGGTCTTAGCATGGCAGGGCTCCACGAAAACATGCACCCGTTGAAGGCGAATATCCTCCATTAGGATCTCGCGTTAAATGTGTGATATATTCTTTACATCATAAACACACGCTAACAAGATGGCTCTGCAGAAAACTTGTCAGATGACCTGGTCACATGACCCTTTTATTATTGTACATCAGCAGTTGCATTACCATAGTCGTCCACTAGGTGGAGCATATACACACACACAGAAAATAGGTGCAGGAGTAGGCCATTCAGCCCTTCGAGCCTGCACCACCATTCGATATGATCATGGCTGATCATGCACCTCAGTACCCCTTTCCTGCTTTCTCTCCATACCCCTTGATCCCTTTAGCCGTAAGGGCCACATCTAACTCCCTCTTGAATACACCCAACGAATTGGCCTCAACAACTTTCTGCGGTAGGGAATGCCACAGGTTAACAACTGAGTGAAGAAGTTTCTCCTCATCTCGGTCCTAAATGGCTTATCCCTTATCCTTAGACTGTGACCCCTGGTTCTGGACTTCCCCAACATCGGGAACATTCTTCCTGCATCTAACCTGTCCAATCCCGTCAGAATTTTATATGTTTCTATGAGATCCCCTCTCATTCTTCTAAATTCCATGGAATATAAGCCTAGTCGATCCAGTCTTTCTTCATATGTCAGTCCTGCCATCCCGGGAATCAGTCTGGTGAACCTTCGCTGCACTCCCTCAATAGTAAGAACGTCCTTCCTCAGATTAGGAGATCAAAACTGAACACAATATTCCAGGTGAGGGCTCACCAAGGCCCTGTACAACTGCAGTAACACCTCCCTGCTCCTATACTCAAATCCTCTCGCTATGAAGGCCAACATACCATTTGCCTTCTTCACCGCCTGCAGTACCTGCATGCCAACTTTCAATGACTGATGTACCATGACACCCAGGTCTCGTTGCATCTCCCCTTTTCCTAATCTGTCACCATTCAGATAATATTCTGTCTACGTGTTTTTGCCACCCATCAATTTCCCTAACACGATTTTCCGCCTAATAAGGATTTCCTTCAGTATATATTACACTTCTCTCTCTTTAATGAAGAAGTAATCATAACAAAATAATCATTATATAGTTTGGCAGTCTCTGCCCAGCCCAACACAATGACTTTAACGTAGTAAAGCATCTCAAGGCTCTTCATTGGAGCATAAATCAGACAAAATTTGACACCGAGCCAGATCAGGAGATGGCGAAGAGCTTGGTTTTAAGGAGTATATTAAACGAGAGAGAGAGAGGGGGGCAAAAAGGTTTAGGGAGGGAATTCCAGTGCTCGGGGGCCAGGCAGCTAAAGGCACAGCCACCAAAGTGAAAAGGGGAGGAGGGCTGTGGATATTTTCAGCTGCTAGCTTGGCGAGGCGATTCAGCTGTTGGGAGTTGTGGAATTTTTGGAGGGAGGGGGAACACAGAGAGAGAATCTTGATATTTTGTTTTACCTTGGCTAACCCCCTCTTCTGCTGCCTGGGGTGTTGTGCGTTGCTGTGCGCCCCGTGCTTGCCCGACCTGAAGGGGCCACCCTTGTCCTGCCCTGGCTGCGTGCAGTCGCAGCCCGGAATCCGGTGTCCGTGCCGCTCCGCAGGCCCCCCAGTGTCCGTCCCGCACTGTCCGTTAACGCACTCACGCCCGCACTTGCGCCATTCCTCCGCGCGGCCATTGTGCCCTGAGATTTCCCCATTCAGTCCGATGTAGGCCTCCCGTGGGCCCTCATCCTCGCCGCTCGGCCGCGGCGTGCTTCGCCCAGCGGCCCCTTCCTCCTCCGCCCCCTCCCGCCACCCGGGCTGGGCTCGTGTAAAGGCACTCGTGGTACTGAAGGCTGGAGCGGGGCAGAGGTCGGCGGGTGCGGAGAGCGTCGCCCCTTCGCCTGCCGGGGCTCCGTCGCAGGGGTCCATCCCCTCGGGCTTCCGCTGGAGGGATGGGGAGGGGTCCGAGGGCAGCTGACTCGACGTGGAGTTGTGGGAGGGAGCTGGGCTGGTGTACGGGCCGTCGGGGAGGCTCCCCACTTTACCGGGGACCATCACGGCCTGCCCCATGGTCAGCTGAAAGAGAGGAAGAAATAAGGAGTCAATGTAACAGGAGCTGGAGGGAAAGAAAGCACCATCTAAACAAAGAACTTGCATTTCTATAGCCCCTTTCACCACCTCAAGAGGTACCAAAACACCAATGAAGTACTTTCCCCGAACCCTCCCCCACCCACCCCCAGGTGCAGTCACTGATGTAATGTGGGAAACACGGCAGCTGATTTGCACACAGCAAGCTCCCACAAACAGCGATGTGATAAACGATCAGATAATCTGTTTTAGTGATGTTGATTGAGTGATAAATATCGGCCCCAGGACACCCGAGATAACTCCCTCGAATAGTGGCCGTGGGATCTTTTACGGCCCTCTGACAGTACTCCCTCAGTACTGCCCCTCCGACAGTGCGGCGCTCCCTCAGTACCGTCCCTCCGACAGTGCGGCGCTCCCTCAGTACCGCCCCTCCGACAGTGCGGCGCTCCCTCAGTACTGCCCCTCCGACAGTGCGGCACTACCTCAGCACTGCCCCTCCGACAGTGCGGCGCTCCCTCAGTACCGCCCCTCCGACAGTGCGGCGCTCCCTCAGTACCGCCCCTCCGACAGTGCGGTGCTCCCTCAGTACCGCCCCTCCGACAGTGCGGCGCTCCCTCAGTACCGCCCCTCCGACAGTGCGGCGCTCCCTCAGTACCGCCCCTCCGACAGTGCGGCGCTCCCTCAGTACCGCCCCTCCGACAGTGCGGCACTCCCTCAGCACTGCCCCTCCGACAGTGCGGCGCTCCCTCAGCACTGCCCCTCCGACAGTGCGGCACTCCCTCAGCACTGCCCCTCCCCTCCAACAGTGCGGCACTCCCTCAGCATTGCAGTGGGAACGTTAGCCTAGATTTTTGTGGCTATGTCTCTCTCGAGTGGGACTTGAACCCACAACCTTCTGAGGAACAGCACCTCATCTTTCGATTAGGCACTCGATAGCCTTTCGGAATCTACAACGAGTTCAACAATTCAGATTGGGTTGGACAGGATAGATGTGGAGAGACTGTTTCCACTTGTGGGACAATCAAATATGAATTACTAATAAATCCAATGGGGAATTAGCAGCAATTTCTTTACCCAGAGTGTGTTGAGAATGTCGAACTCACAACCACAGGGAGTGGTTGAGGCAAACGGCCGAATCCCCCACCATCAACCATTGACCAGAAACTTACCTGGACCAGCCACATAAATACTGTGGCTACAAGAGCAGGTCAGAGGCTGGGTATTCTGCGGCCAGTGTCTCACCTCCTGACTCCCCAAAGCCTTCCCACCATCGACAAGACACAAGGCAGGAGTGTGAGGGAACACTCCCCACTTGTCTGGATGAGTTGCAGCTCCAACAAACACTCGAGAAGCTCGACACCATCCAGGACAAAGCAGGCCGCTCGATGGGCCACGCTCCCCACCACCTTCAACACTCACTCCCTCCACCACCTCCAACACTCACTCCCTCCACCACCTTCAACACTCACTCCCTCCACCACCTCCAACACTCACTCCCTCCACCACCGGCGCACCGTGGCTGCAGTGTGCACCGTCTACAAGATGCACCGCGGCAACTCGCCAAGGCTTCTTCGGCAGCACCTCCCAAACCCGCCACCTCTACCCGCCTCGAGGGACAAGGGCAGCAGGCGCATGGGAACACCACCACCTCCACGTTCCCCTCCCAGTCACACACCATCCCGACTTGGGAATATATCGGCCGTTCCTTCATCGTCGCTGGGTCACAATCCTGGAACTTGCTCTCCAACAGCACTGTGGGAGCACCTTCACCACACGGACTGCAGCGGTTCAAGAAGGCGGCTCACCACCACCTTCTCACGGGGCAATTAGGGATGGGCAATAAATGCCGGCCTTGCCAGCGACGGTCACATCCCGTGAATAAATTTAAAAAATAGATGAGTAGTTTAAAAGTGGGGAGAAGAGGAGAGCGGAGGCACAGATTTACCTGGACATTCTGAAAGAGGCATGCTAGGGGGTTAGTGTGATTATTCACTTGTCCTGTGAGGGGGGTCTGGCTCGGAAACATCTGGATGCCCAGGGGTCCCTGGAGAGATTGTACCAGTGGCTGTTGTTGCTGCAGTAGCCAGGGGTTGCTGCTCAGCATTGTCTGCACCCCTGGCAGCTGTGGTGGACTCAAGCCGCTGTTCAACGCCGACATGTCACCTGAGGAAAGACGACACATCAGATTACATTGCGTCTACAGCACAAAAGCAGGCCATTCGGCCCCTCCGGTCCGTGCCGGTGTTTGCGCTACACACCAGCCCTCTCCCACCCCTCCTCCATCTCTCCCCATCACCATATCCTTCTATCCCTTTCTCCCCCATGTGTTTATCCAGCTTCCCCTTAAATACATCGATACTATTCGCCTCAACCCCTCCCTGTGGCAGCGAGTTCCACATTCTCACCCCGCTCTGGGTGAAGGAGGTTCTCCTCATCTAGAAGTCATTAGTAAATGCAGTGAATAGTTGAGGCCCCAACATAGATCCCTGCAGGACACCACTAGTCACATCCTGTCCTTTAGAGTACCTGCCCATTATCCCTACTCTCTGGTCTCCTGCCACTCAGACAGTTCCTAACCAGGTCAATAATTTACTCAATTCCATGAGCTGCAACCCTTAGTTAAGAGTCTTTTATGAGGGACTTTATCAAATGCCTTCTGGAAGTCCGTAGAAATAACATCCACAAACATTCCCCTGCCCACTACTTTAGTCACCTGCTCAAAAAAACTCAGGCATGGCCTACCTTTCACAAACCCATGCTGGCTCTCTCTGATCAGCTGAAAACGTGCTCAATCACCATATCCTTAATTATCATAGAATCACAGAAATTTACAGCACAGAAGGAGGCCATTTCGGCCCATCGTGTCCGCGTCGGCCGACCAAGAGCTACCCAGCCTAATCCCACTTTCCAGCTCTCGGTCTGTAGCCCTGTAGGTTACGGCACTTCAGGTGCACATCCAAATGCCTTTCAGGCCGCCCCAGACCCCCACCGCCCTCTGGGTGAAGACATTTCCCCCAAATCCCCTCTAAGCCTCCCCCCAATTGCTTTCAATCCATGCCCCCTGGTTGTCGGCCCCTCTGCCAAGGGAAACAGGTCCTTCCTATCCACTCTATCTAGGCCCCTCATCATTTTATACACCTCAATCAGGTCTCCCCTCAGCCTCCTCTGTTCCAAAGAAAACAACCCCAGCCTATCCAATCTTTGCCCATCACTAAAATTCTCCAGTCCCGGCAACATCCCCATAAATCTCGTAATTTTAGACTCTAGAAATCTCCCTTTGGACTAGAATTCCCTGGTTTCCCCAGCACAGACCATTGGGTGGTGTATTCACCTCCCTGCAGCTGGGTCACAAGCGAAGGACCTGCAGACTGAAGGCCCCACTCACCCAGCAAACTGGCTCCCAGCAGCGGGTTCAGGAGCTGAGGCATCACGGTGTTGATTTTCCCATGTCCCGGTAATGGCAACAGGGATTCACCGACCGACAGCACCGTGCTGCCCTCCGGGTTCGGGGAGGCGGTGGTGCAGGTCGTGGCAGTAGATCCCAAGGGAACGGCAGAAAGGCAGACCTAGAGATGGGGAGAGTGGGAGAGAGAGAGGGGAGAGAGAGGGGAGAGAGAGAGGTGAGAATCAGTCATCCAATCACACAACAAACACTAGGACACAGTTCCGAAACACAAGTTGAGATTTAATATTCTTTCAATATAAATAACTATATATGTTTCAATTTTAAAAATGAGGTGTTTAAGATGATTGAAGGATTTGATAGGGTAGAGAGAGAGAGAGAAAAACTATTCCCTCTGGTGGGGAGAGTCCAGAACAAGGGGGCGTCACCTTAAAATTACAGCCAGGCCGTTCAGGGGTGATGTCAGGAAGCACTTGTTCACACAAAGGGCAGTGGGAATCTGCAACTCTCTCCCCCAAAAAAAGCTGTTGATGCTGGGGGTCAATTGGAGCTTTCAAGACTGAGCTGCATACATTTTTGTGTTAGGGTATCAAGAGTTATGGAACCAAGGTGGGTAAATGGAGTTAAGATACAGATCAGTCATGATCTAATTGAATGGGGGATCAGACTCGAGGGGCTGAACGGCCTCCTCCTGTTCCTAATGCAACAGGCTCGAGGGGCTGAAAGGCCTCCTCCTGTTCCTAATGTAACAGGCTCGAGGGGCTGAACGGCCTCCTCCTGTTCCTAATGTAACAGGCTCGAGGGGCTGAATGGCCTCCTCCTGTTCCTAATGTAACAGGCTCGAGGGGCTGAACGGCCTCCTCCTGTTCCTAATGTAACAGGCTCAAGGGGCTGAACGGCCTCCTGTTCCTAATGTAACAGGCTCGAGGGGCTGAATGGCCTCCTCCTGTTCCTAATGTAACAGGCTCGAGGGGCTGAACAGCCTCCTCCTGTTCCTAATGTAACAGGCTCGAGGGGCTGAATGGTCTCCTCCTGTTCCTAATGTAACAGACTCGAGGGGCTGAATGGCCTCCTCCTGTTCCTAATGTAACAGGCTCGAGGGGCTGAACAGCCTCCTCCTGTTCCTAATGTAACAGACTCGAGGGGCTGAATGGCCTCCTCCTGTTCCTAATGTAACAGGCTCGAGGGGCTGAACGGCCTCCTCCTGTTCCTAATGTAACAGGCTCGAGGGGCTGAACGGCCTCCTCCTGTTCCTAATGTAACAGGCTCGAGGGGCTGAACAGCCTCCTCCTGTTCCTAATATAACAGGCTCGAGGGGCTGAACGACCTCCTCCTGTTCCTAATATAACAGGCTCGAGGGGCTGAATGGCCCCCTCCTGTTCCTATGCTCTACAAAAGAGAAACCAATGCAGATAGAGTCCCGGCTCCCCCTCCCCA
Source organism: Pristiophorus japonicus (assembly GCF_044704955.1). NCBI lineage: Eukaryota > Metazoa > Chordata > Chondrichthyes > Pristiophoridae > Pristiophorus > Pristiophorus japonicus. Next base: position 38,532,962 of record NC_092011.1, read on the forward strand.
CCCTTGTACCTGAGGCGGACTGGTACCATTGTCTGATGAAGAGCTGAGCACGGTGGCCAGGAGCTGGGGGTTTAGGCCCAGCCAGGCCGGCACGCTGGACGACGTCGGGAAGAGAAGGGGCAGCACGGCACCGTCGTGGCCAGAGGGTCCTCCGAAAGAGTTGCCCAGGGGGCCGGTCAGCAGTCCCTCCTGCCTGTGCCCGGCGGTCTGGCCGCCGGACAGCTGGTCCTGGAGGGTGGGGAATTGGAGAACGGACGAGAGCGCGCCGGGCTGTTGCTGTTGCTGCTGCTGAGTCAGGTCGGCCAGAGGAAGGCTGATGGGCGGCAGAGGGAGGATGGCTGTTGGCGAGTGGTTCTGGAGCAGCGCAGCCATGAGGATCTGCAGGGCCTGTAGTGTCTGTCCATCGAGGTCGCTGGAGTTTGGGGATAAAGCTGTGTGCAGATTCGGGTTGAGAAGACCCAGGAGAGTCAGTATGATGTCCCCCTGCCCGTCCACGGCACCGGGGAGCAGGTTTACAGGGTTCTGGCTGAGCGCCTGCTGTTGGCCGACGGCGAGGGAGATGGGCAGCGGGCCCAGCAGGCTGGGGTTCAGAGTTCCGGGCAGCCCAGGGCTGCTGGGGGCCGGCTGCCCGAACGGAAGCACCTGGTTACCGAAGGGGCAGCTCTCTCCGAGGGTCAGTGGCCCGGGCAGTGACTCGTTTACTGTAGTGGTAACTATGACGGCGGGGTCGAGGAGCGAGGTGGTCTTTGTGCCGGCGACAGAGACGGAGGCAGACGGAGACGTACTTTCTGCAAATGGAAAAAAAACGGAAGGTCTTAAGCAATTGACAAGCCAGGATTTAACAAAAGAAAAATGGTTCAGGTGTAATCCCATGAGGGGCCGCTTGTACTTAAATCAGTAACTACCACGTCCGTGGACAGTTGAACTAGGAGTTGAAACGCACAAATTAATTTGTAGAATCTCACAGCACATGTATGTGCCAGCTCTTTGAAAGAGCTTTCAGACTATAAGGAATAGGAGCAGGAGTCGGCCATTCGGCCCCTCGAGCCTGCTCCGCCATTTAATACCATCATGGTTGATCCGATCATGGACTCAGCTCCACTTCCCCGCCCGCTCCCCATAATCCTTCACTCCCTTATCGCTCAAAAATCTGTCTATCTCCACCTTAAATATATTCAATGTCCCAGCCTCCACAGCTCTCTCCATAGATTCACGACCCTCAAAGAAATTCTTCCTCAGCTCCGTCTTAAATGGGCAACCCCTTAGTGAAACTATGCCCCCTAGTTCTAGATTTCCCCACCTACCCTGTCAAGCCCCCTCAGAATCTTATATGTTTCAATAAGATCACCTCTCATTCTTCTAAACTCCAACGAGTAGAGGCCCAATCTGCTCAACCTTTCGTCATAAGACAACTCCTTTATCCAATCAGTCCCACTCCCCTTTCCCCCACAGACCTGTGAATTTTTCCCCTTCCAGTATTTACCCAATTCCCGGTTTGAAAGTCACGATTGAATCTGCTCCCACCGCCCTTTCAGGCAGCGCGTTCCCGATCACAACAACTCGCTGCGTTCTCACAGGCAACTTTTGGTCCAGCTTTGTGACCAGCTAGATCCGAGTGGTGACCTCGCCCCAGGATATTGACCGATTTGGCGATAATAATGCCACTGAATGTCAAGGGGAGGTGGTTAGGCTATCTCTTGTTGCAGCTGGTCATTGTAAGGCACTTGTATGGTCTGCATGTTACTTATCAGCCCAAGCCTGAATGTCCTCCAGATCTACAGAAGATTGCACACACTGGTTTCACACGTACAAGAGGCAACAGGAGATTTCACACGATAGAAAGGCTACACCCGGGATCACACGGTTTTGAGTGGTCTGGCCATCAGCCCTTCATTAATGCAACGGTGGGCGAGCGACCATGGGAGTTCTTAACTTTAAACTCACACACCAATTGTCAATCATATAAAAAAAAATAGGACATCGTGGTAGATTCTTCACTGTAGTCGGAGGAGCCTCGAGAATTTTCGCCTGGTGGCAGGATGACAACAACATGCATTTGTATAGCTTCTTTAATGTAGTAAAAGGTCCCAAGGCGCTGCATCGGAGCGATTACTAACACCAAGCCGCAAAAGGAGATATTAGGGCAGGTGAGAGAGAAGTTTTAAGGAGCATCTTAAAGGAGGAAAGAGGTAGAGAGATGGAGAGGTTTAGGGAGGGAGTTCCAGAGCTTGGGGCCCAGGCAGCTGAAGGCACAGCTGCCAAGGGTGGGGCGATTATAATCAGGGATGTGCAAGAGGCCAGAATTGGAGGAACGCAGAGGTGTCGGAGGGTTGTGGCGGCTGGAGGAGGTTACAGGAATTGGGGTGGTCGCGGAGGCCATGGAGGGATTTAAACAGGAGGATGAGAACTTTAAAATCGAGGCATTGCTGGATCGGGAGCCAATGTAGGTCAGCGAGCACAGGGGGATGGGTGACCGGGACTCGGTGAGAGTTAGGACACGGGGGCAGTGAGCACAGGGGGTGATGGGTGAGTGGGACTCGGTGTGAGTTAGGACACGGGGCAGCGAGCACAAGGGGTGATGGGTGAGCGGGACTCGGTGTGAGTTAGGACACGGGTCAGCGAGCACAGGGGGTGATGGGTGAATGGGACTGGGTGTGAGTTAGGACACGGGGGCAGTGAGCACAGGGGGTGATGGGTGAGTGGGACTCGGTGTGAGTTAGGACACGGGGCAGCGAGCACAAGGGGTGATGGGTGAGCGGGACTCGGTGTGAGTTAGGACACGGGTCAGCGAGCACAGGGGGTGATGGGTGAATGGGACTGGGTGTGAGTTAGGACACGGGGCAGTGAGCACAGGGGGTGATGCGTGAGTGGGACTGGGTGCGAGTTAGGACACGGGGTTAGCGAGCACAGGGGGTGATGGGTGAGTGGGACTTGGTGTTAGTTAGGACACGGGGCAGCGAGCACAGGGGGTGATGGGTGAGTGGGACTGGGTGTGAGTTAGGACACGGGGCAGTGAGCACAGGGGGTGATGTGTGAGTGGGACTGGGTGAGAGTTAGGACACGGGGTTAGCGAGCACAGGGGGTGATGGGTGAGTGGGACTGGGTGTGAGTTAGGACACGGGGCAGCGAGCACAGGGGGTGATTTGTGAGTGGGACTGGGTGCGAGTTAGGACACGGGGTTAGCGAGCACAGGGGGTGATGGGTGAGTGGGACTTGGTGTGAGTTAGGACACGGGTCAGTGAGCACAGGGGGTGAATGGGTGAGTGGGACTCGGTGCGAGTTAGGACACGGGGGCAGCGAGCACAGGGGGTGATGGGTGAGCGGGACTCGGTGCGAGCTAGGACACGGGGGGTGATGGGTGAGTGGGACTCGGTGCGAGTTAGGACACGGGGGTGATGGGTGGGCAGGACTCGGTACGAGTTAGGACACGGGGGGGGTGATGGGTGAGTGGGACTCGGTGCGAGTTAGGACACGGGGCAGTGAGCACAGGGGGTGATGGGTGAGCGGGACTCGGTGCGAGCTAGGACACGGGGGGTGATGGGTGAGTGGGACTCGGTGCGAGTTAGGACACGGGGGGTGATGGGTGGGCAGGACTCGGTACGAGTTAGGACATGGGGGGGGTGATGGGTGAGTGGGACTCGGTGCGAGTTAGGACACGGGGCAGTGAGCACAGGGGGTGATGGGTGAGCGGGACTCGGTGCGAGTTAGGACACGGGAGCAGTGAGCACAGGGGGTGATGGGTGAGCGGGACTCGGTGCGAGTTAGGACACGGGATGAGCTGGAGTTTACAGGTGGTGAAAGATGGGAAGCCAGCCAGGAGTGTGTTGGAATAGTCAAGTCTGGAGGTAACAAAGGCACGGATGAGGGTTTCAGCAACAGATGAGCTGAGGCAGGGTGGATACGGGCGATGTTACGGAGGTGGAAGTAGGCGGTCTCGGTGATGGTGAGGATAGGTGGTCGGAAGCTCATCTCGGGACCAAACACAACAACCAAGGTTGTGAACGGTCTGGTTTAGCCTCAATGGCCAGGCAAAGGGATGGAGTCAGTGACGAGGGAATGGAGCTTGTGGTGGGGACCGAAGATGACCACTTCAGTCTTACCAATATTTAGTTTGAGGAGGAGGAAGAAACTTGGAGAGCTCTTCTGCTTTGCTGCTGACCCTTGGTTTACAGGGTTGTGTGCATTTTCTGATTTGCTTGATGCCTGCGTTAATTGTGTCGACAACAGACACACAAGTGATCAGAAATAGGGAATTCATGTCGATTCCACCCCCCGCAAAAGCGCAGAGAATGTACTGAAGCCCAATCGTGGTAACGTCCCGCCAATCTCCACCCAAAGAAACCAGCTGGCCTAGCGCACAGATCGACACTGAGGGGGCGTCTGGATTAGTGCGAGGCTGGGCTGGGCAACACCCGATGGGGGGGAATGCTACCTTCCAGCTCAGCGTACTTACCGGGATTTCCGACGTTGTGGACGCAGTCGGGCATCACGAGCAAGGCGGAGGCCGGGACCTTGAGTAACGGAGTGCTGCTCCCGGGCGCAGGCCCCGGCAGAGCGACCAGGCCCAGCAGCGGGCTGCCCGTCTGCTGGCAGCCCGGGATTAAATTAGTGCTTATACTTTGGCAAGAGGCTCCCTCGGCGTCCCCGACGGGCAGGCTCTGGGTGCAGAGGTGGGTGAGGCTCGGCTCAAATCCGCTCGGCTGGCTGTCGGGACGGGGCAGGAAGGACGGAGGGGCAGAGACGGAGACGAGGCCTCCGCCGTTGGCCGGAGCACGCAGAGAGTAGAGCAGCTGCGACGCTTGCGATGGATCGGCTTCCGGCCTCCAGCCATGTGACTGCTTGAGCATGCTGAGCACCGTGGGGGCAGTGGGCTTGCGTTTCCGCGAGGGGTCCTTCTGAGGCGGCCCCGCCCGCCCGCCTCCTCCTCCCGAGGCCGTTGCTGCCGCCGAGCCCAGAAACCCGGGGAGGGGGTAACCGTTTGGTAAAGTGCTTGTTGCCCCGGGATCGCCAGCCGTCAGCTTGCTCCGGCTAGCCAGCTGGGCTTTGGCAGCGGCCGAGAGCAGGCTGCTGGCCGGGAAGAAGGCAGCGTTGTGGTGGCTGAAGATCTGGTTTAAAGGCATGCCCAGAAGGCCGGGCTGGGGCAAGTTGTCCGGCAGGGCGGCAGAGGGGGAGGAGGGGTGGGGGGCAGAGAGCGGGAGGCCGGGGTGGACCGGGCAGGGCTGCAGCAGACCCTCCGGCCGGGCGGTCGGGCTGGGCGGCAGGGAGGGCACAGGGGAGCTCAGGGACCGCGGCGATCTGGAGGGGGGCCGGGAGGAGACGCACGGGGGCTGCAACACGTAGCACCCTGGATCGGAGGAGGAGACGGACAAATGACGCGAGCCCTGGGGCGACCTCGCCGCGCCGATCCCGTGGCTGGCTCTGCCCGCGGCCAGAGGCGGGTATACACTCGCGCTCTCCGGGCTGGCGGAGGCGGGGCGGAGGAGGAGGAGGGCGAGGGGATCGTTCCCGGAGCCGAGCGGCTGACCCCGTGCCCCGCAGGGCTTGGCGAACGAGGGCGCTGCCGCTGCCGTCTCGGGACTAGGGGCGAAAGCGCGGGAGATCTTCGCGGCAGGACTCTTTGGAGAGCGGGGAGCAGGAGGAGGGTGAGGGTGAGCGACGGGAACACAAGGTGTCATTGCCTGGGGCTTCTGCGGCAAGCCGGAGGGAACGGACGGGCTTCGGGGCTGGAGGCGAGCGGCGATCGGGTGAAGCTCCGAATTGAAGGCGGAGCACGTCCTGGGTTCGAGCCTGGGCGACTGGGAGCCAGCCTCTCCCTGTGACCGGGGGCAAGGAGAATGTTGCCTGCAGTCCGAGCTGCCGTGCCTCTGCCGGTGGGCCAGACGCTGACCCGGGGGCTGTTCCGGCTGGTAGGATCTGGCCACGGCGCCCGGTGCTCCCATTAACTTGGAGAGCAAAGCGCTCTTGTACTCCGGCATCAAGGAGTGAGGCGCCTTGCTCATCGTCATCATCATCCCCGGCAAAGGAGTTTCCGCAAACTGGCTACAGCTCCCTCCTGCAATCCGGGGGGAAAAAAACAGAATCGTAAATGCCACCGTCTCAGAATTTATTTAGTAATTGTTTATGAATATCAACATTTATGAACAGGAGTGTCAGCTGTGGCTCAGTGGGTAAGCACCCTCGCCTGAGAGTCAGAAGGTTGTGGGTTCAAGTCCCACTCCAGGGCACACAAATCTAGGCTGACACTCCCAGTGCGGTACTGAGGGAGCGCCGTACCGCACTGTCGGAGGGGCGGTACTGAGGGAGGGCCGCACTGTCGGAGGGGCTGTCATTTGGATGAGATGTCAAACCGAGGTCCCAGCCTGCCGGTTCAGGAGGGAGTAAATCTTCCCATCTGAAGAGATGGGGAAATCTCCTGCATCCTGGGCCAATACATCTTTAAACCAACACCGCCACTAACAGATTAAGTGGTCAGTTATCTCAGGTGCTGTGCGTGGATGCTTTCTGTGCGCGAGTTGGCTGCCATGCTGCCCTAGGCAAAAGTGAGCGCACTTCCAAAAAGTACTGCGTTGGCTGTGAAGCACACTGGGACGTCCTGAGGCGGTGAAAGGCAAGTTGTTCTTTCCTTTGCCAGGAAGGTGCATGGAAATCTTTTACGCACCAGTCGTCGGGCCGCTTAGTGCAAGCGATGGGTGAGGCGACTCCAAGCTCTTGTGAAGCGTTGCCATGGCGACGATCTTCCTCTTGTGATTGCAGAGTTTGGTCACATCCTCGTCCGCTTTCACGTCCTCTGCCGTCCTGTGTTTAACCGTCGCCGCAGGATCAAAGGTGAACACCTGCGAGCGCGCGAGAGAGAGAGAGAGAGAGACAGAGAGGGGTAGAGGGATAATTTCAGAACTCGAATCACCAGACATCTGGCAATTGTCAGACGGAAATTGACCTTGTAACTGCCGCGTATTACAACAAAATGGTGTCCAATTCTGGGCATCACACTAGAGGGAGGATGTGTAGGCCTGGGAGAGGGTGCAGAGGGAGATTGACCAGAATGGTTCCAGGGGGATGAGGGACTTCAGTGACGTGGGGAGACTGGAGAAGCTGGGGTTGTTCTCCTTGGAGCAGAGAAGGTTAAGGGGAGATTTAATAGAGGGGTTCAAAATTATGACGAGTTTCACCCCTTAACTGTCTAAATTCCAGGGAATACAACCTTAGTTAGTTAGTTCCTGATGTTGGGGAAGTCCAGAACCAGGGGTCACAGTCTAAGGATAAGGGGTAAGCCATTTAGGACCCAGATGAGGAGAAACTTCTTCACTCAGAGAATTGTAAACCTGTGGAATTCTCTACCACAGAAAGTTGTTGAGGCCAGTTCGTTGGATATATTCAAAAGGGAGTTAGATGTGGCCCTTACAGATAAAGAGATCAAGGGGTATGGAGAGAAGGCAGGAGTGGGTACTGAGGTGAATGATCAGCCATGATCATATTGAATGGTGGTGCAGGCTCGAAGGGCCGAATGGCCTACTCCTGCACCTATTTATGTTCTTATGTTAACCGTCTAAATTCCAGGGAATACAACCTTAGTTTGTGTAATCTCTCCTCGTAATTTAACCCTTGGGAGTACAGGTATCATTCTGGTCAATCTGAGCTGCACTTCCTATCAAGGCCAATATATCCTTCCTAAGGTGTGGTTTTAATAATACGTCCTGTCTGTCAGCTTGCCCCCACGCCCCATTATAAATTGTTGTGTCCACATTTACAATGGAAATTTCCTATGTAAACGGTCACAGTAATTACAGTCTGTTGTCAGTGACAGTGCTCTATCCCCTCAGTTTTTTTATCATCAGTCCGTAGAGCAGATGGGAATAAAGGGATCTGGGAACAGGGATTTAGGACCGCTACTCGTGTGGAGAATATATGAATACAAGAACACAAAAAACAGGAGCAGGAGTAGGCTGTACGGCCCCTCGAGCCTGCTCCGCCATTCAATATCATGGCTGATCTTCTACCTCAACTCCACTTTCCCGCCCTATCGCTTGATTCCCTTCGTGTCCAAAAAAATCTATCGATCTCAGCCTTGAATCTACTCAACGATTGAGCCTCCACAGCCCTCTGGGGCAGAGAATTCCAAAGATTCACCATCCTCTAAGTGAAGAAATTCCTCCTCAGCTCAGTCCTAAATGGCCGACCTCTTATTCTGAGACCGTGACCCCTGGTTCTGGAATCCCCAGCCCGGGGGAAACTTCCTCCCTACATCTAACCTGCACAGCCCTGTAAGAATGTTATACATTCAATGAGATCACCTCTCATTCTTCTAAATTTCAGAGAATATCGGCCCATTCTACTCAATCTCTCCTCAAAGTACAGCCCTCTCATCCCACAAATCAGTCCAATGAATCTTTGTTGCACCCCCTCTAAGGCAATTATATCCTTTCTTGGGTAAGGTGACCAAAACTGTACACAATACTCCAGGTGTGGTCTCACCAAGGCCCTATATAACTGCAGTTAGACATCCTTGCTCCTGTACTCAAATCCTCTTGCAATGAAGGCCAACTTTGACTTTAGAATTGCTTCCTGTAGGTGCATATTAACTTACTGTGAACACAGACCTGTTGGGCCAGATTTCTCGTTTAAAAGGGGCTGCAAGAACAGAGACCCGAGGGGTGTTTGTGCACAAATCTTTGAAGGTGGCAAGGACAGGTTACGAACATAACATAAGAAGTAGGAGCAGGAGTAGGTCATAAGGCCCCTCGAGCCTGCTCCGCCATTCAATAAGCTCATGGCCTCAGCTCCACTTCCCCGCCCGCTCCCCATATCGTTTAAGAGGTAGTTAGTAAAGCATATGGGATCCTGGGCTTTATAAATAGAGTACAAAAGCCAGGAAGTTATGCTAAACCAATATAAAGTACTAGATCAGCGCCAGCTGGTGTATTGTGTCTCAATTCTGGGCACTGTACTTTAGGAAGGATGTGGAGGCTTTGGAGAGGGTGCAGAAGGGATTTACCAGAATGGTTCCAGGGATGAGGGACTTCAGTTACGCTGATCGACTGAGTAAGAAATTTGATTGTTTTTCAAAATCATTTAAAGAAGAGTAAATCAAGAGAAACGGTTTCCAATGGCTGAAGGGTCGGTAACCAGAGATAAATTTTGTCTCCGAGTCAGAAGGCTGTGGGTTCAAGTCCCACTCTAGAGACGTGAGCACAAAAAAAACTCGCACAAAGCACGCAAATTGGCTGCCACGTTTCCCACATTACAACAGCGACTACACTTCAAAAGTACTTAATTGGCTGTAAAGCGCTTTGAGACATCCAGTGGTCGTGAAAGGCGTTATATAAATCCACTTTCTTTTTTTTTAAACCAGAGGACACAAATTTAAGGTGATTGGCAGAAAACCCAGAGGCGACGGGAGGAAAAACCTTTTTGACACAGCGAGTGATTAGGATTTGGAACATAGAAAATAGGTGCAGGAGCAGGCCATTCGGCCCTTTGAGCCTGCACCACCATTCAATATGATCATGGCTGAAAATGCAACTTCAGTACCCCATTCCTGCTTTCTCTCCATACCCCCTGATCCCTTTAGCCGTAAGGGCCACATCTAACTCCCTTTTGAATATATCCAACGAACTGGCCTCAACAACTTTCTGTGGTAGAGAATTCCACAGGTTCACCACTCTGAGTGAAGGAGTTTCTCCTCATCTCGGTCCTAAATGGCTTACCCCTTATCCTAAGACTGTGACCCCTGGTTCTGGACTTCCCCAACATCGGGAACATTCTTCCCGCATCTAACCTGTCCAGTCCCGTCAGAATTTTATATGTTTCTATGAGATCCCCTCTCATTCTTCTAAATTCCAGTGAATATAAGCCTAGTCGATCCAGTCTTTCTTCATATGTCAGTCCTGCCATCCCGGGAATCAGTCTGGTGAACCTTCCCTGCACTCCCTCAATAGCAAGAACATCCTTCCTCAGATTAGGAGACCAAAACTGAACACAATATTCCAGGTGTGGTCTCACCAAGGCCCTGTACAACTGCAGCAACACACTGCCCGATAGGGCGGTGGAAACAGATTCAATAGTAGCCTTCAAAAGGGAATTGGTGAAGACTTGAATGAGATAAAAATTGCAGGAATGATCAGCCATGATCTTACTGAATGGCGGTGCAGGCTCGAAGGGTCGAAGGGCCTACTCCTGCACCTGTTTTTTATGTTTCAGAAGAGGAAAGCGTGGTGGAGGGTGGGGGAGTGGGACTAACTGGATTTTTCTTCGAAAGAGCTGGTGCAGGCTCGATGGGCGGAATGGCCTCCTTCTGTGCTGTACAATGCTATGATTTAAAAAAAATTCATTCTCAGAATGTGGCGTCGCTGGCAAGGCCAGTATTTATTGCCCATCCCCCTAATCGCCCTTGAGAAGGTGGTGGTGAGCTGCCTTCCTGAATTGCTGCAGTCCTTGTGGTGAAGGTACCCCCACAGTGCTGACTTTGTCGTAGCGGTTTGGTACAACTGAGTGGCCCGCTGGGCCGTTTCAGAGGGCAGTTAAGAGTCAACCGCATCGCTGTGGGTTTGGAGTCACATATAGACCCAGACCGGGTAGGGCGGCAGATTTCCTTTGCGAAAGGATAGAAACATAGAAAATAGGTGCAGGAGCAGGCCATTGAGCCCTTCGAGCCTGCACCACCATTCAATGAGTTCATGGCTGATCATCACCTCAGTATCCCCTTCCTGCTTTCTCTCAATACCCCCTGATTCCTTTAGCCGTAAGGGCCATATCTAACTCCCCTTTGAATATATCTAACGAACTAGTCTCAAAAACTTTCTGTGGTAGCGAATTCCACAGGTTCACCACTCTCTGGGTGAAGAAGTTTCTCCTCATCTCGGTCCTAAATGGCTTACCCCTTATCCTTAGACTGTGACCCCTGGTTCTGGACTTCCCCAACATCGGGAACATTCTTCCTGCATCTAACCTGTCCAGTCCCGTCATAATTTTATATGTTTCTATGAGATCCCCTCTCATTCTTCTAAACTCCAGTGGATACAAGCCCAGTTGATCCAGTCTCTCCTCATGTCAGTCCAGCCATCCCGAGAATCAATCTGGTGAACCTTCGCTGTACTCCCTCAATAGCAAGAACGTCCTTCCTCAGATTAGGCCAAAACTGAACACAATATTCCAGGTGAGGCCTCACCAAGGCCCTGTACAACTGCAGCAAGACCTCCCTGCTCCTATACTCAAATCCTCCAGCTAAGGAGGCCAACATGCCATTTGCCTTCTTCACGGCCTGCTGTACCTGTATGCCAAACTTCAATGACTGATGTACCATGACATCCGGGTCTCGTTGCAACCCCCTTTTCTTAATCTGTTACCATTCAGATAATATTCTGTCTTCCTGTTTTTGCCACCAAAATGGATAACCTCACATTTATCCACATTATACTGCATCTGCCAACTCCTGTCCTCTTAGCATCCTCCTCGCAGCTCACACCGCCACCCAGCTTAGTGTCATCTGCAAACTTGGAGATATTACATTCAATTCCTTCATCCAAATCATTAATGTATATTGTAAATAGCTGGGATCCCAGCACTGAACCCTGCGGTACCCCATTAGTTACTGCCTGCCATTCTGAAAAGGACCCATTTATTCCTGTCTGCCAACCAGTTCTCTATCCACGTCAATACATTACCCCCAATACCATGTGCTATAATTTTGCACACCATTCTCTTGTGTGGGACCTTGTCAAAAGCCTTTTGAAAGTCCAAATACACCACATCCACTGGTTCTCCCTTGTCCACTCTACTAGTTACATCCTCAAAAAATTCTAGATTTGTCAAGCATGATTTCCCTTTCATAAATCCATGCTGACTAGGACCGATCCTGTCACTGCTTTCAAAATGTGCTATTTCATCTTTAATAATTGATTCCAACATTTTCCCCACCACTGATGTCAGGCTAAACGATCTATAATTACCTGTTTTCTCTCTCCCTCCTTTTTAAAAAAAAAGTGGTGTTACATTAGCTACCCTCCAGTCCATAGGAACTGATCCAGAGTTAATAGAATGTTGAAAAATGATCACTAATGCATCCACTATTTCTAGGGCAACTTCCTTAAGTACTCTGGGATGCAGCCTTTCAGGCCCTGGGGATTTATCGGCCTTCAATCCCATCAATTGCCCTAACACAATTTCCCGCCTAATAAGGATTTCCTTCAGTTCCTCCTTCTCTTTAGACCCTCGGTCCCCTAGAATTTCCAGAAGGTTATTTGTGTCTTCTTTCGTGAAGACAGAACCAAAGTATTTGTTCAATTGGTTTGCCATTTCTTTGTTCCCCATTATAAAGTCACCTGATTCTGACTGCAAAGGACCTACGTTGGTCTTCAATGAACCAGATGGGTTTTTAAACGACAATTCAGTAGATACTAGCTTTTTATTCCAGATTTAATTAATTAACTGTATTTAAATTGCCCAGTTGCTGCGGTAGGATTTGAAGACGTCTCAAGACCATGAGACCAGTCCAGGAACATAACCACTATGCTACCGTACCCCAAAAGGGCGATTTCTATGGAATATGATACATTCTGATTACCTGGGCCAGACCCTTATGCCAACCTACCTTGTGCACGATAAGAGGACACTCCAGGCCACACTTGCAGGCTCCCTCTGTCAAGAGGTACATCCTCACCTGCTCGACAGAGGAGAGGACTGTACCACTTGGACTGCAGAGAAAAGGAGAAGAGGAGAAATTAGTTTGACGGGTTGCAGAATCTCCGTCACATTGATTTTTTACCATTTTTCCAGAGAAAGGAATTAAGGAAAACAGTCTTATTTAAATATCGGAGTTCTAAAAACATATGTATTCACACAATTTTTTTAAAAATAGATCAGTGCGGGGCTCCCTCAGTGCCACCCCTCCGACAGCGCGGGGCTCCCTCAGCACCGCCCCTCCGACAGTGCGGGGCTCCCTCAGTACTGCCCCTCCGACAGCGCGGGGCTCCCTCAGCGCCGCCCCTCCGACAGCGCGGGGCTCCCTCAGCGCCGCCCCTCCGACAGCGCGGGGCTCCCTCAGTACTACCCCTCCGACAGCGCGGGGCTCCCTCAGTGCCACCCCTCCGACAGTGCGGGGCTCCCTCAGTGCCACCCCTCCGACAGTGCGGCACTCCCTCAGTACTGCCCCTCCGACAGTGCGGCGCTCCCTCAGTACTGCCCCTCCGACAGTGCGGGGCTCCCTCAGCGCCGCCCCTCCGACAGTGCGGGGCTCCCTCAGTACTGCCCCTCCGACAGTGCGGGGCTCCCTCAGTACTGCACTCCCTCAGTACTGCCCCTCCGACAGTGCGGGGCTCCCTCAGTACTGCCCCTCCGACAGTGCGGAGCTCCCTCAGTACTGCCCCTCCGACAGTGCGGGGCTCCCTCAGCGCCGCCGCTCCGACAGTGCGGGGCTCCCTCAGCGCCACCCCTCCGACAGTGCGGCGCTCCCTCAGTACTGCCCCTCCGACAGTGCGGCACTCCCTCAGTACTGCCCCTCCGACAGTGCGGCGCTCCCTCAGTACTGCCCCTCCGACAGTGCGGGGCTCCCTCAGCGCCGCCGCTCCGACAGTGTGGGGCTCCCTCAGTACTGCCCCTCCGACAGTGCGGCGCTCCCTCAGTACTGCCCCTTCGACAGTGCGGGGCTCCCTCAGTGCCGCCCCTCCGACAGTGCGGGGCTCCCTCAGCGCCACCCCTCCGACAGTGCGGGGCTCCCTCAGCGCCACCCCTCCGACAGCGCGGGGCTTCCTCAGCGCTGCCCCTCCGACAGTGCGGGGCTCCCTCAGAGCCACCCCTCCGACAGCGCGGGGCTTCCTCAGCGCCACCCCTCCGACAGCGCGGGGCTCCCTCAGTGCCACCCCTCCGACAGTGCGGGGCTCCCTCAGCGCTGCCCCTCCGACAGCGCGGGGCTCCCTCAGTGCCACCCCTCCGACAGCGCGGGGCTCCCTCAGTACTGCCCCTCCGACAGTGCGGGGCTCCCTCAGCGCTGCCCCTCCGACAGCGCGGGGCTCCCTCAGTACTGCCCCTCCGACAGTGCGGGGCTCCCTCAGCGCTGCCCCTCCGACAGCGCGGGGCTCCCTCAGTGCCACCCCTCCGACAGCGCGGGGCTCCCTCAGTACTGCCCCTCCGACAGTGCGGGGCTCCCTCAGAGCCACCCCTCCGACAGCGCGGGGCTTCCTCAGCGCCACCCCTCCGATAGTGCGGGGCTCCCTCAGCGCTGCCCCTCCGACAGTGCGGGGCTCCCTCAGTACCGCCCCTCCGACAGCGCGGGGCTTCCTCAGCGCCACCCCTAACCGGCCGCACACGATTGGGCGGAACAGTAAGCGCGCCCTCAGCACTGCACTGGAGTGTCAGCCTAGCCCAACAACCTTGTGACTCAGCACGTCACGGCCGGTCCCATTCAGCTGTCTCTCCTCTCTCCCTTCCTGTTTAGCCTCCTCCTAACCTCACGTTGCAATACCTCCATTTTTATATCTAACCTCATGACTTCACATGATCTGTGGATGCACCAATTGCCAGAAGTCTTCATCAAAGAGCTCCTGCACAAATACTTCTCACTCTTCTGACCTCTTATGGTTTCGAGTTGTACAGAAAGGCATTGGTGTTCAAGACGAAGACATAAAACCCAACCAAAATGCTTGTAGTTTAGAATCTAAATGTAAGGATGTGCAAGCTGTCCTCGAAGGAGGCTGTTAACCTTTGTACACACATGCTATTTTTAACTATAGCATTACATTGAATTTACACCACAGTAAATGGCCATAAGGCCCCACCGCTCCGTGCCGGGGTTAAACTCCACACCAGCCCCCTCCCACCCCTCCTCCATCCCACCCCCATCACCATATCCTTCTATTCCTTGCTCCCTCATGGGTTTATCCAGCTTCCCCTTAAATCCATCGATACTATTCGTCTCAACCCCTCCCTGTGGCAGCGAGTTCCACATTCTCACCCCGCTCTGGGTAAAGAAGTTTCTCCTAATATCCCTGTTGTATTAGTGACTATCTTATATTTATGGCCCACTAGTTTCGGACTAGACCCACAAGTGAAAACATCTTCTCTGCATCTACCTTATCAAACCTTTTATAATTTTATTCTATCAGGTGACCCCTGAATCTTCTCTTTTCCATAGCTTCAGCACATTCCATATTTACTGATAGTTATAACCTCTCAGTTTTCGTATCATTCTTGTAAATCTCTATTTGCACCTCCTCCAGTACCTATATATTCTTTTAATAATATGGAGACCAGAACTGTGCACGGTGCTCCAAGTGTAGTCTAACCCAGGTATATGGAGACCAGAACTGTGCACGGTGCTCCCAGTGTGGTCTAACCCAGGTATATGGAGACCAGAACTGTGCACGGTGCTCCAAGTGTGGTCTAACCCAGGTATATGGAGACCAGAACTGTGCACGGTGCTCCCAGTGTGGTCTAACCCAGGTATATGGAGACCAGAACTGTGCACGGTGCTCCAAGTGTGGTCTAACCCAAGTATATGGAGACCAGAACTGTGCACGGTGCTCCAAGTGTGGTCTAACCCAGATATATGGAGACAAGAACTGTGCACAGTGCTCCCAGTGTGGTCTAACCCAGGTATATGGAGACCAGAACTGTGCACGGTGCTCCCAGTGTGGTCTAACCCAGGTATATGGAGACCAGAACTGTGCACGGTGCTCCCAGTGTGGTCTAACCCAGGTATATGGAGACCAGAACTGTGCACGGTGCTCCAAGTGTGGTCTAACCCAGGTATATGGAGACCAGAACTGTGCACGGTGCTTCCAGTGTGGTCTAACCCAGGTATATGGAGACCAGAACTGTGCACGGTGCTCCAAGTGTGGTCTAACCCAGGTATATGGAGACCAGAACTGTGCACAGTGCTCCCAGTGTGGTCTAACCCAGGTATATGGAGACCAGAACTGTGCACAGTGCTCCAAGTGTGGTCTAACCCAGGTATTATGGAGACCAGAACTGTGCACGGTGCTCCAAGTGTGGTCTAACCCAGGTATATGGAGACCAGAACTGTGCACGGTGCTCCAAGTGTGGTCTAACCAAGGTTCGATACAAGTTTAACATAATTGCTCTGCTTTTCAATTTGTCCAGAAATGAACCACAGTGCTTTTGTTTGCTTTTATTTAATGGCTTTATTAACCTGCATCGCTACATTTAATGATTTGTGAATCTTTACCCACAAGTCCCTCTGTCCCGCTACCCCATTTAGACACTTATTTTCCCAGAAGTATGTGGCCTCCTTATTCTAAACTACTAAAATGCCCCACCTCACACCTATCTGTAGTGAAATTGATTTCTCTTTGTTTATATCCCAGATAGATTCCCAGAACGATATTTGTCCAATTATCCTACATTACAACAGTGACTACACTTCATAAAGTACTTTGTTGGCTGGAAAGTGCTTTGGATGTCCGATAGACGTGAAATGCAAATCTATCTTTCTTTCATGCAAAACTAAAACACAGATGTACCAGAATGGTTCCAGGGGATGAGGGACTTCAGGTACGTGGGGGACTGGAGAAGCTGGGGTTGCTCTCCCTGGAGCAGAGAAGGCCAAGAGGAGATTTGATCAAGGTGTTCAAAATCACAAAGGTAAATAAAGAGTAAATGTTTCCAATGGCGGATAGGTCGGTAACCAAAGGGCACAGCTTCGCAAAAGAACCAGAGGCAACAAGAATAAAATCTCTCTCTCACAACAAGTGGTCAGGATCTGGAATGCGCTGCCTGATAGGGTGGCGCAAACAGATTCAATAGTAGCCTTCAAAAGGGACTGGGCGAGAAAACAACTGCGGCGATATGGAGAAAGCGGAGGGGTGGGGAATGGGACTAACTGCTCTTTGAAAGAACCGGCGCAGACTCGATGGGCTGACTGGCCTCCTTCTGTGCTGTACTGTTCTGTTCTGTCTTCGCCCGTCTCCGCCCCACCTGCCTCAGCTCATCTGCTGCTGAAGCCCTCATCCGTGCCTTTGTTACCTCCAGACTTGACCATTTCAACGCACTCCACTGGCCTCCCACATTCTACCCGACATAAACTAGAGGTCACTGGAGTTACAGCACCAACAATGTCTCCGCAAGATCCCGCAAATCCTCTGGGAGGACAGACGTACCAACATCAGTGTCCTCGACCAGACCAACATCCCCAGCATTGAAGCACTGACCACACTCGATCAGCTCCGCTGGGCAGGCCGCATAGTTCGCATGCCAGACACGAGATTCCCCAAGCAATTGCACTACGCGGTGCTCCTTCATGGCAAATGAGCCAAAGGTGCGCAGCGGAAACATTATAAGGACACCCTCAAAGCCTCCCTGATAAAGTGCGGCATCCCCACTGACACCTGGGAGTCCCTGGGCCAAAGACAGCCCTAGGTGGAGGAAGTGCATCCGGGAGGGCGCTGAGCTCTTCAAATCTCAACGCTGTGAGCGTGAATAGGTCAGGCGCAGCCAGCGGAAGGAGTGTGTGGTAAATCAGTCCCCCCCACCACTTCATCCGACGAATGTCTGTCCCACCTGTGACAGGGTCTGCGGCTCTCGTATTGGACTGTTCAGCCACCAAAAAACTCACTTTAGGAGTGGAAGCAAGTCTTCCTCGGCTCCGAGGGACTACGAGAGATGATGAAACTAGAGGTGATCCAAAACTCGGCTGCCACCCCCCCCCCCCCACCACCGTGTCCTAACTCGCACCGAGTCCCATTCACCCATCACCCCCTGTGCTCACTGACCCCGTGTCCTAACTCGCACCCAGTCCCACTCACCCATCACCCCCTGTGCTCACTGCCCCGTGTCCTAACTCACACCCAGTCCCGCTCACCCATCACCCCCTGTTCTCACTGACCCCGTGTCCTAACTCGCACCGAGTCCCGCTCACCCATCACCCCCTGTTCTCACTGACCCCGTGTCCTAACTCGCACCGAGTCCCGCTCACCCATCACCCCCTGTTCTCACTGACCCCGTGTCCTAACTCACACCCAGTCCCGCTCACCCATCACCCCGTGCTCACTGCCCCCGTGTCCTAACTCGCACCGAGTCCCACTCACCCATCACCCCCTGTGCTCACTGCCCTGTGTCCTAACTCGCACCGAGTCCCACTCACCCATCACCCCCTGTGCTCACTGACCCCGTGTCCTAACTCGCAGAGTCCCGCTCACTCATTACCCCCTGTGCTCGCTGTCCCCGTGTCCTAACTCGCACCGAGTCCCACTCACCCATCACCCCGTGCTCACTGCCCCCGTGTCCTAACTCGCACCGAGTCCCACTCACCCATCACCCCCTGTGCTCACTGCCCTGTGTCCTAACTCGCACCGAGTCCCGCTCACCCATCACCCCCTGTGCTCGCTGCCCCGTGTCCTAACTTGCACCGAGTCCCACTCACCCATCACCCTCTGTGCTCACTGCCCCGTGTCCTAACTCGCACTGAGTCCCACTCACACATCACCCCCTGTCCTAACTCGCACCCAGTCCCACTCACCCATCACCCCCTGTGCTCACTGACCCGTGTCCTAACTCACACCGAGTCCCGCTCACCCATCACCCCCTGTGCTCGCTGACCTACATTGGCTCCCGGTTAAGCAATGCCTTGATTTCAAAATTCAATTCCTTGTTTTCAAATCCCTCCATGGCCTCCTCACCCCTCCCTATCCCTGTAACCTCCTCCAGCCCCTACACCCCTCCCTATCTCTGTAACCTCCTCCAGCCCCCTACACCCCTCCCTATCTCTAACCTCCTCCAGCCTCTGTACCCCTCCCTATCTCTGTAACCTCCTCCAGCCCCGACACCCCTCCCTATCTCTAATCTCCTCCAGCCCCTACACCCCTCCCTATCTCTGTAACCACCTCCAGCCCCTACACCCCTCCCTATCTCTGTAACCCCTTCCAGCCCCTACACCCCTCACTATCTCTGTAACCTCCTCCAGCCCCTACACTCCTCCCTATCTCTAATCTCCTCCAGCCCCTACACTCCTCCCTATCTCTAATCTCCTCCAGCCCCCTACACCCCTCCCTATCTCTGTAACCTCCTCCAGCCTCTACACCCCTCCCTATCTCTGTAACCACCTCCAGCCCCCACAACCCCCCCCCCCCAAACGATGTCTGCACTCCTCTAATTCTGCCCTCTTGAGCATCCCTGATTATAATCGCTCCACCATCGGTGGCCGTGCCTTCTGTTGCCTGGGCCCCAAGCTCTGGAACTCCCTCCCTAAATCTCTCCACCTCTCTTTCCTCCTTAAAATCTACCTCTTTGACCAAGCTTTTGGTCACCTGCGCGGCTCGGTGTCAATCTCATAATACTCCTGTGGAGCGCCCTGGGACGCTTCACTACGTTAAAGGCACAAGTTGTTGTTGTTGTATAATTCCATGATCATGGGACTCCGCTTTTTGTACGATCAGCATTGTTAACGACCAAGTCTCGACGAACCTGATATAAGCCACCCTCTGCTCTTCGAGTCTTCGATCCCAGCCAACGGGAATCTGCATGGCCGCCGGCCCTCCTCCTCTGTCTCTGCTGCATTCCTTCCCGCCATTCATTTTGCAATTTCTTCGTTCGGAGACCCAAGCAAGAAGGTCAGCGGCACCTGGGCGTCATGTTGCTATTGACCCCGGGGGAGAGCGCCCATCCAGCTCAGCGTCTTGCCTCCGAGATCTGCCGGCACGTCCCGTGCACCGCGGGGGAGGCAGACCAGCCACTGTGGATCCATTCCGGCCGGTTTCCCACTGCGGGGCACAGTCACTGGGCCAGTCGGTCCCGTGGAGAGCGGCTACAGCTGGGGGCTGAAAAAGAAAGAGAGCGCAAGAATAATGATGGCACTCAAGTTCAAACATCCCTATACCACAAGCAAATATTCACAGAGAGTGCTGGAGGGGATTCAAAACCCTGCTGCCTCTAATTCTGCCCTCCTGAACATCCCTGATTATAATCGCTCCACCATCGGTGGCCGTGCCTTCTGTTGCCTGGGCCCCAAGCTCTGGAACACCCTCCATGAACCTCTCCGCCTCTCTCTCTCCTCCTTCAAGATGCTCCTTAAAACCTACTTCTTTGACCAAGCTTTGGGTCACCTGTCCCTAAGTTCTACTTAGGTTTAGAGATTTCTGTTAACCGAAGGTATTAAGGTATACGGGGTAAGGGAGGGTAGATGGAGCTAGATCGCAGAACAGCCATGATCTCACTGAATGGCAGAACAGGCTCAAGGGCCTTCTTCTGTCCCTACGCTGGACTGACTCAGCACAAACCAGACAGGGTTAGATTAGCACCTATTCAACGGCAGGTCCCTGCCAGCTTCCCTCCCCTCTCAGAGATTGCATCCACACTATCGGACGTTAATCGACAGTTCATCAGCAGAAAGTACACATTATAAATGAGAGTCAGCCAGTGACTCAGTGGGTAGCACACTCTCTCTCACTGAGTCACAAGCTTGTGGATACAAGTCCCAGTCTAGAGACTTGAGCACAAAAATCGAGGCTGACACTCCAGCGTCGCACTGTCGGAGGGGCAGTACTGAGGGAGTGCCGCACTGTCGGAGGGGCAGTACTGAGGGAGTGCCGCACTGTCGGAGGGGCAGTACTGAGGGAGCGCCGCACTGTCGGAGGGGCAGTACTGAGGGAGCACCGCACTGTCGGAGGGGCAGTACTGAGGGAGCCCCGCACTGTCGGAGAGGCAGTACTGAGGGAGCACCGCACTGTCGGAGGGGCAGTACTGAGGGAGCACCGCACTGTCGGAGGGGCAGTACTGAGGGAGCACCGCACTGTCGGAGGGGCAGTACTGAGGGAGCACCGCACTGTCGGAGGGGCAGTACTGAGGGAGCACCGCACTGTCGGAGGGGCAGTACTGAGGGAGCACCGCACTGTCGGAGGGGCAGTACTGAGGGAGCACCGCACTGTCGGAGGGGCAGTACTGAGGGAGCACCGCACTGTCACAGGGGCAGTACTGAGGGAGCCCCGCACTGTCGCAGGGGCAGTACTGAGGGAGCACCACACTGTCGGAGGGGCAGTACTGAGGGAGCGCCGCACTGTCGGAGGGGCAGTACTGAGGGAGTTCCGTACTGTCACAGGGGCAGTACTGAGGGAGCACCGCACTGTCGGAGGGGCAGTACTGAGGGAGCGCCGCACTGTCGGAGGGGCAGTACTGAGGGAGCCCCGCACTGTCGGAGGGGCAGTATTGAGGGAGCACCGCACTGTCGGAGGGGCAGTACTGAGGGAGTGCCGTACTGTCACAGGGGCAGTACTGAGGGAGCACCGCACTGTCGCAGGGGCAGTACTGAGGGAGCGCCACAGATTAATTTTTAAAAAACCATTTAAGCAGGTGGAATGACAAATAAATAACCCATGACAATAAATACAAGAGTGGCTGGGTGGACAGAGGGGGACCGGGACAATAAACACAATAGTGACGAGATGGATGTAGAGTGACAGAAACCACAGTGAATTTGGAGAATGACCGAGCCCAGGGTTTGAGCCATGCGGTGGAGTGAGGGCGGACACGAACTCAGTGGGCTTGGGTACAGGGGGATGGAGGGGGTTATTACCCCACTGCCCCAGTCCCCAAAAACACCCCTCACCTCCCTAGGGTAGTGGCAGTATCGGTGGGAGGGAGGGGGAGCTGGTGAGAGACCCTCGACCCTCCTTTTATCAGCAGCTCCACCAACCCCAGAATAAAACCTGCCGATCTACTGACAGGCGCCTGGAACCTCCCTGAGGGGGGCGATTCTGGAACATCAACATCCGGGAAACTGCTCGAACTTCAACATCCTGGAAACATCCTGGCAGCTCAACATTTTGGACGATTCTGGAAGCCGCTGGAACTTTCTAGAGGGGGAGGGGGCATTCTGGAACCTCAACATTCGGGGAAGCTGCTAGAACATTCTGGAAGATTCAGAAACATTCTGGAACGTCAACATTCAGGAAGATGCTAGAACATTCTGGAACCTCAACATTCGGGAAGATGCTCAAATATTCTGGAAGATTAAGAAACATTCTGGAACCTCAACATCCGGGAAGATGCTAGAACATTCTGGAACCTCAACATTTGGGGAGATGCTAGAACATTCTGGAACCTCAACATTCAGGAAGATGCTAGAACATTCTGGAACCTCAACATTTGGGGAGATGCTAGAACATTCTGGAACCTCAACATTTGGGAAGATGCTAGAACATTCTGGAACCTCAACATTCAGGAAGATGCTAGAACATTCTGGAACCTCAACATTCAGGAAGATGCTAGAACATTCTGGAACCTCAACATTTGGGGAGATGCTAGAACATTCTGGAACCTCAACATTTGGGGAGATGCTAGAACATTCTGGAACCTCAACATTTGGGGAGATGCTAGAACATTCTGGAACCCCAACATTCAGGAAGATGCTAGAACATTCTGGAACCTCAACATTGCTGACCCTGAACATTCAGGAAGCTGCTAAAACATTCTGGAACCCCAACATGCGGGAAGCTGCTAGAACATTCTGGAACCCCAACATGCGGGAAGCTGCTAGAACATTCTGGAACCCCAACATGCGGGAAGCTGCTAGAACATTCTGGAACCCCAACATGCGGGAAGCTGCTAGAACATTCTGGAACCCCAACATGCGGGAAGCTGCTAAAACATTCTGGAACCTGAACATCCAGGAAGCTGCTAGAACAATCTGGAACCCCAACATGCGGGAAGCTGCTAGAACATTCTGGAACCCCAACATGCGGGAAGCTGCTAGAACATTCTGGAACCCCAACATGCGGGAAGCTGCTAGAACATTCTGGAACCCCAACATGCGGGAAGCTGCTAGAACATTCTGGAACCCCAACATGCGGGAAGCTGCTAGAACATTCTGGAACGGCAACATGCGGGAAGCTGCTAGAACATTCTGGAACCCCAACATGCGGGAAGCTGCTAGAACATTCTGGAACAACATGCGGGAAGCTGCTAAAACATTCTGGAACCTGAACATCCAGGAAGCTGCTAGAACAATCTGGAACCCCAACATGCGGGAAGCTGCTAGAACATTCTGGAACCCCAACATGCGGGAAGCTGCTAGAACATTCTGGAACCCCAACATGCGGGAAGCTGCTAGAACATTCTGGAACCCCAACATGCGGGAAGCTGCTAGAACATTCTGGAACCCCAACATGCGGGAAGCTGCTAGAACATTCTGGAACCCCAACATGCGGGAAGCTGCTAGAACATTCTGGAACCCCAACATCCAGGAAGCTGCTAGAACATTCTGGAACCCCAACATGCGGGAAGCTGCTAGAACATTCTGGAACCCCAACATCCAGGAAGCTGCTAGAACATTCTGGAACCCCAACATCCAGGAAGCTGCTAGAACATTCTGGAACCTCAACATCCAGGAAGCTGCTAGAACATTCTGGAACCCCAACATCCAGGAAGCTGCTAGAACATTCTGGAACCCCAACATCCAGGAAGCTGCTAGAACATTCTGGAACCCCAACATCCAGGAAGCTGCTAGAACATTCTGGAACCTCAACATCCAGGAAGCTGCTAGAACATTCTGGAACCCCAACATCCAGGAAGCTGCTAGAACATTCTGGAACCCCAACATCCGGGAAGCTGCTAGAACATTCTGGAACCCCAACATCCAGGAAGCTGCTAGAACATTCTGGAACCCCAACATCCAGGAAGCTGCTAGAACATTCTGGAACCCCAACATCCAGGAAGCTGCTAGAACATTCTGGAACCCCAACATCCGGGAAGCTGCTAGAACATTCTGGAACCCCAACATCCGGGAAGCTGCTAGAACATTCTGGAACCCCAACATCCAGGAAGCTGCTAGAACATTCTGGAACCCCAACATCCAGGAAGCTGCTAGAACATTCTGGAACCCCAACATCCAGGAAGCTGCTAGAACATTCTGGAACCTCAACATCCAGGAAGCTGCTAGAACATTCTGGAACCCCAACATGCGGGAAGCTGCTAGAACATTCTGGAACCTCAACATCCGGGAAGCTGCTAGAACATTCTGGAACCCCAACATGCGGGAAGCTGCTAGAACATTCTGGAACCTCAACATCCGGGAAGCTGCTAGAACATTCTGGAACCCCAACATTGTGGAAGTGTCGAGAACATTGTGGAACGCTGTGGAAGCTTGTTTCCGAGAGAAGGAGAAGGAGAAAGAGAAAGAGAAAGAGAAAGAGAAGGAGGAGAAGGGGAAGGGGAAGGGGAAGGGGAAGGAGAAGGGGAAGGAGAAGGAGAAGGGGAAGGAGAAGGAGAAGAAAGATTGCGGGCAGCCCGCGAGAGACAAACTTCACCCCCCGGTCCCCCCGGTCCCCCCGCTCCCCGAGTTATTACCTCATGCCACATCCCGGCCGCCGCCGCCCCATTCCCTGCCCGCCCGCCGGGCCAGGCCAGGCCGGGCCGGGCTCTGAGGGAGCAGGGGTGTGGGCGGCCGGCCCGCCGACCCGCCGAGCGCCGAGCGCCGCCGCCTCTTCTCTCTCCGCAGGCCAGAAAGGGAGCCGGGGAAGGGAGGGAGGGTTGTTTTGTTTTCCTTTTTCTTTCCCCCTCCCTCCTCCTCCTCTCCTCCTGCTCCGGCTTTTATAATATTCTTCTTGTGAGTGAGTGAGTGTGTGTGTAAAAAAAAAGAAAAGGAAAATGACTTCCAGCCGATCGGAGGGTGTGTGTGTGTGTGAGTGTGAGTGAACTCTGAACCGGAGGTGCCTGTCACAGGGGGAGGGGGCGGGGCCCCAGGGTTTGCACCCACGTGATACTCTGCCGCTGGCCAGCCACAAGTTCGAGGGAGAGGGGGGCGGGGCCTCCCCCCCCTCCGACCAAGGCTGGGTCACGTGTTTACGCTGCAGCCCCACCGCCGACTGGGCTCAAGGCTAAAGGGAGGGGAGGGGAGGGGCCGGGGCCCACACGTGATCGGTGCCACGTGATAGCTGTGCTTTGCAAGCCAGAAATTGAGGGCGGGAAGAATGGGAGGCAAGGGCCCACACGTGTGTGTGTGTGTGTACCAGTGCTGCGTACCGTCGACCGCGCTAAAGGGGGCGAGGCCCATGTGTACCACACGTGTGTGTACCAGTGCTGCGTACCGTCGACCGCGCTAAAGGGGGCGAGGCCCATGTGTACCACACGTGTGTGTTCCAGTGCTGCGTACCGTCGACCACGCTAAAGGGGGCGAGGCCCATGTGTACCACACGTGTGTGTTCCAGTGCTGCGTACCGTCGACCACGCTAAAGGGGGCGAGGCCCAGGTGTACCACACGTGTGTTCCAGTGCTGCGTACCGTCGACCGCGCTAAAGGGGGCGAGGCCCATGTGTACCACACGTGTGTTCCAGTGCTGCGTACCGTCGACCACGCTAAAGGGGGCGAGGCCCAGGTGTACCACACGTGTGTGTTCCAGTGCTGCGTACCGTCGACCACGCTAAAGGGGGCGAGGCCCAGGTGTACCACACGTGTGTGTACCAGTGCTGCGTACCGTCGACCACGCTAAAGGAGGCGAGGCCCAGGTGTACCACACGTGTGTGTACCAGTGCTGCGTACCGTCGACCACGCTAAAGGGGGCGAGGCCCATGTGTACCACACGTGTGTTCCAGTGCTGCGTACCGTCGACCACGCTAAAGGGGGCGAGGCCCAGGTGTACCACACGTGTGTTCCAGTGCTGCGTACCGTCGACCACGCTAAAGGGGGCGAGGCCCATGTGTACCACACGTGTGTTCCAGTGCTGCGTACCGTCGACCACGCTAAAGGGGGCGAGGCCCAGGTGTACCACACGTGTGTTCCAGTGCTGCGTACCGTCGACCGCGCTAAAGGGGGCGAGGCCCATGTGTACCACACGTGTGTTCCAGTGCTGCGTACCGTCGACCACGCTAAAGGGGGCGAGGCCCAGGTGTACCACACGTGTGTGTTCCAGTGCTGCGTACCGTCGACCACGCTAAAGGGGGCGAGGCCCAGGTGTACCACACGTGTGTGTACCAGTGCTGCGTACCGTCGACCACGCTAAAGGAGGCGAGGCCCAGGTGTACCACACGTGTGTGTACCAGTGCTGCGTACCGTCGACCACGCTAAAGGGGGCGAGGCCCAGGTGTACCACACGTGTGTGTACCAGTGCTGCGTACCGTCGACCACGCTAAAGGGGGCGAGGCCCAGGTGTACCACACGTGTGTGTACCAGTGCTGCGTACCGTCGACCACGCTAAAGGAGGCGAGGCCCAGGTGTACCACACGTGTGTGTACCAGTGCTGCGTACCGTCGACCACGCTAAAGGGGGCGAGGCCCAGGTGTACCACACGTGTGTGTACCAGTGCTGCGTACCGTCGACCACGCTAAAGGGGGCGAGGCCCAGGTGTACCACACGTGTGTACCATGTGTTCCAGTGCTGCGTACGGTCGACAAGCTAAAGGGGGCGAGGCCCATGTGTCCCACACGTGTGTGTTCCAGTGCTGCGTACCGTCGACCACGCTAAAGGGGGCGAGGCCCAGGTGTACCACACGTGTGTGTACCAGTGCTGCGTACGGTCGACAAGCTAAAGGAGGCGAGGCCCAGGTGTACCACACGTGTGTGTACCAGTGCTGCGTACGGTCGACAAGCTAAAGGAGGCGAGGCCCAGGTGTACCACACGTGTGTGTACCAGTGCTGCGTACCGTCGACCACGCTAAAGGGGGCGAGGCCCATGTGTCCCACACGTGTGTGTTCCAGTGCTGCGTACGGTCGACAAGCTAAAGGAGGCGAGGCCCATGTGTCCCACACGTGTGTGTTCCAGTGCTGCGTACGGTCGACAAGCTAAAGGGGGCGAGGCCCATGTGTACCACACGTGTGTGTTCCAGTGCTGCTACGGTCGGCAAGCTAAAGGGGGCGAGGCCCATGTGTACCACACGTGTGTGTTCCAGTGCTGCGTACCGTCGACCACGCTAAAGGGGGCGAGGCCCAGGTGTACCACACGTGTGTACCATGTGTTCCAGTGCTGCATACCGTCGACCACGCTAAAGGGGGCGAGGCCCATGTGTACCACACGTGTGTTCCAGTGCTGCGTACCGTCAACCACGCTAAAGGGGGCGAGGCCCATGTGTACCACACGTATGTGCCACGTGTTCCAGTGCTTCGTACCGTCGACAGGCTAAAGGGGGCGAGTCCCATGTGTACCACACGTGTGTACCATGTGTTTCAGTGCTGCGTACCGTCGATAGGCTAAAGGGGGCGAGTCCCATGTGTACCACACGTGTGTTCCAGTGCTGCGTACCGTCGACCACACTAAAGGGGGCGAGGCCCATGTGTACCACACGTGTGTACCACGTGTTCCAGTGCTGTGTACCAGCGACAGGCTAAAGGGGGCGAGGCCCATGATTTGGATCACGTGTTACTGCGCTTGCGGAGGTGGTGGCGGCTCGCATGCTGTGGCATGGAGTGGCGAACACTCGAATCAAAGGCAGGGTCTCGATTGAGGAGATCTTCCAAGTGCTCCTTCCAGCCTCGTTGGCCTTGAGTGTTTGCCCATTCTTGGCCAGCAGCGGGGTGGGGTCTTGGGTGCCTGGGCCCGTAGGTGGCCTTGACAGCTTCAGAACAACACGGCTACGGGTGCGGATGGAATCCCTGCTGGGGCGCTAAAGTATGGCGGAGAGGCGCTGCTGGCGCGAATACACGACCTCATCTCTCTCATCTGGAGGGAGGAGAGCACGCCGGGAGATCTCAGAGATGCAGTGATCGTGACCATCTTTAATAAAGGGGACAAGTCCGACTGCGGCAACTACAGGGGAATCTCCCTGCTATCAACCACTGGGAAAGTTGTTGCTAGAGTCCTCCTCAACCGTCTTCTCCCGGTGGCCGAGGAGCTCCTCCCGGAGTCACAGTGTGGATTTCGTCCCCTCCGGAGCACAACGGACATGATCTTTGCAGCGCGACAGCTGTAGGAAAAATGCAGGGAGCAGCGCCAGCCCTTATACATGGCCTTCTTCAACCTTACAAAGGCCTTTGACACTGTCAACTGCGAGGGTCTATGGAGCGCCCTCCTCCGTATCGGATGCCCCCAAAGGTTCGTCGCCATCTTCTGCCTGCCCCACGATGACATGCAGGCCATGATCCTGACCAGCGGATCCATCACAGACCCAATCCACGTCCAGACCGGGGTCAAACAGGGCTGTGTCATCGCCCCAACCCTCTTCTCAATCTCCCTCGCTGCCATGCACCACCTCACACTCAACAAGCTCCCCGCTGGAGTGGAACTAAACGACAGAACCAGTGGGAACCTGTTCAACCTTCGCCCTCTCCAGGCCAGGTCCAAGATCACCCCAACCTCTGTCGTCGAGCTACAGTACGCGGACGATGCCTGCGTCTGCGCACATACAGAGGCTGAACTCCAGGATATAGTCGATGTATTCATTGAGGCGTACGAAAGCACGGGCCTCACGCTAAACAATCCGTAAGACAAAGGTCCTCCACCAGCCTGTCCTCTCCGCACAGCACTGCCCCCCAGTCATCAAGATCCACGGCACGGCCCTGGACAACGTGGACCATTTCCCATATCTCGGGAGTTTCCCATCAACAAGAGCAGGCATCGTCGCCGAGATCCAACATCGCCTCCAGTGCGCCAGTGCAGCCTTCGGCCGCCTGAGGAAGAGAGTGTTCGAAGCCCAGGCCCTCAAATCCACCAACAAGCTCATGCTCTACAGGGCTGTAGTTATAACCGCCCTCCTGTATGGCTCAGAGACATGGACCATGTACAGTAGACACCTCAAGTCGCTGGGGAAATACCACCAATGATGTCTCCGCAAGATCCGGCAAATCCCCCGGGAGGACAGACGCACCAACGTTAGCGTCCTTGACCAGGCCAACATCCCCAGCATCAAAGCACTGACCACACTCGACCAGCTCCGCTGGGCAGGGCCACATTGTCCGCATGCCCCAGACACGAGACTCCCAAAGCAAGCGCTCTACTCAGAACTCCTTCACGGCAAACGAGTCAAAGGTGGGCAGAGGAAACGTTACAAGGGACCACCCTCAAAGCCTCCCTGATAAAGTGCAACATCCCCACCGACACCTGGGAGCCCCTGGCCCAAAGACCAGTCCGCCCTAAGTGGAGGAAGTGCATCCGGGAGGGCGCTGAGCACCTCGAGTCTCGTCACCGAGAGCGTGCAGAAACCAAGCGCAGGCAGCGGAAGGAGCGTGCGGCAAACCAGTCCCACCCTCCCCTTCCCTCAACGTCTATCTGTCCCACCTGTGACAGGGACTGTGGTTCCCGTATTGGACTGTTCAGCCACCTAAGGACTCGTGTTTAGAGTGGAAGCAAGTCTTCCTCGATTCCAAGCGACCGCCTACGATGATGATGATGACTGTGTTTGCAAGCCCAAATAAATCTTGGATGGTAAAGCGGACGAGGTCAGGGACACCTGTCCATGGGTAAAGGGGGCGGGGTCATGGCCACCTGTCCCCAGGTAAAGGGGGCGGCGTCAGGGCCACCTGTCCCCGGGTAAAGGGGGCGGGGTCATGGCCACCTGTCCCCAGGTAAAGGGGGCGGGGTCAGGGCCACCTGTCCCCAGGTAAAGGGGGCGGCGTCAGGGACACCTGTCCAAGGTAAAGGGGGCGGGGTCATGGCCACCTGTCCCCAGGTAAAGGGGGCGGGGTCATGGCCACCTGTCCCCAGGTAAAGGGGGCGGTTCATGGCCACCTGTCCCCAGGTAAAGGGGGTGGGGTCAGGGCCACCTGTCCCCAGGTAAAGGGGGCGGGGTCAGGACCACCTGTCCAAGGTAAAGGGGGCGGGGTCAGGGCCACCTGTCCCCAGGTAAAGGGGGCGGTGTCAGGGCCACCTGTCCCCACGTAAAGGGGGCGGGGTCAGGGCCACCTGTCCCCAGGTAAAGGGGGCGGGGTCAGGGCCACCTGTCCCCAGGTAAAGGGGGCGGCGTCAGGGACACCTGTCCAAGGTAAAGGGGGCGGGGTCATGGCCACCTGTCCCCAGGTAAATGGGGCGGGGTCATGGCCACCTGTCCCCAGGTAAAGGGGGCGGTTCATGGCCACCTGTCCCCAGGTAAAGGGGGCGGGGTCAGGGCCACCTGTCCCCAGGTAAAGGGGGCGGGGTCAGGGCCACCTGTCCAAGGTAAAGGGGGCGGGGTCAGGGCCACCTGTCCCCAGGTAAAGGGGGCGGCGTCAGGGCCACCTGTCCCCACGTAAAGGGGGCGGGGTCAGGGCCACCTGTCCCCATGTAACGGGGGCGGGGTCAGGGCCACCTGTCCCCAGGTAAAGGGGGCGGGGTCAGTGCCACCTGTCCAAGGTAAAGGGGGCGGGGTCAGGGCCACCTGTCCCCAGGTAAAGGGGGCGGGGTCAGGGCCACCTGTCCCCAGGTAAAGGGGGCGGTGTCAGGGCCACCTGTCCCCAGGTAAAGGGGGCGGGGTCATGGCCACCTGTCCCCAGGTAAAGGGGGCGGGGTCAGGGCCACCTGTCCCCAGGTAAAGGGGGCGGGGTCAGGGCCACCTGTCCAAGGTAAAGGGGGTGGGGTCAGGGCCACCTGTCCCCAGGTAAAGGGGGCGGGGTCATGGCCACCTGTCCCCAGGTAAAGGGGGCGGTGTCAGACACATCCCGGAGTCACAGTATGGATCCCGTCCACTATGCAGTATAGCGGACATGATCTTCACGGCGCGACAACTGCAAGATAAATGCAGGGAACAGCACCAACCCTTGTACATGGCCTTCTTTGAACGTACAAAAGCCTTTGACACTTAACTGCGAGGGACTTCCTCGCCGCCATGCTCTACCCCACAGTCGGCAACCTGCCCACTGGAGTGGAACTAAACTACAGAACCAGTGGGAAGCTGTTACACCCACGCCGCCTCCAGGCCAGGTCCAAGACCACCCCAACCTCTGTCGTTGAGCTACAATATGCGGACGACGCCTGCGTCTGCGCACATTCAAAGGCTGAACTCCAGGACATAGTCAACGTATTTACTGAGGCGTATGAAAGCACGGACCTTATGCTAAACATCCGTAAGACAAAGATCCTCCACCAGCCTGTCCTCGCCGCACAGCACTGCCCCCCAGTCATCGCGATCCACAGCGCGGCCCTGGACAACGTGGACCATTTCCCATACCTCGGGAGCCTCTCATCAACAAGAGCAGACATTGATGACGAGATCCAACACCGCCTCCAGTGCGCCAGTGCAGCCTTCGGCCGCCTGAGGAAGAGAGTGTTCGAAGACCAGGCCCTCAAATCTGCCACCGAGCTCGTGGTCTACAGGGCTGTAGTGATACCCGCCCTCCTGTGTGGCTCAGAGACACGGACCATGTACAGCAGACATCTCAAGTCGCTGGAGAAATACCACCAACGATGTCTCCGCAAGATCCTGCAAATCCCCCGGGAGGACAGACGCACCAACGTTAGCGTCCTCGACCAGGCCAACATCCCCAGCATCGAAGCACTGACCACACTCGACCAGCTCCGCTGGGCAGGGCCACATTGTTCTCATGCCAGACACGAAAATCCCAAAGCAACTAATCGGAACTTCTTCATGGCAAACGGGCCAAAGGTGGGCAGAGGAAACGTTACAAGGGACCACCCTCAAAGCCTCCCTGATAAAGTGCAACATCCCCACCGACACCTGGGAGTCCCCGGCCCAAAGACCAGTCCGCCCTAAGTGGAGGGAGTGCATCCGGGAGGGCGCTGAGCACCTCGAGTCTCGTCACCGAGAGCGTGCAGAAACCAAGCGCAGGCAGCGGAAGGAGCGTGCGGCAAACCAGTCCCACCCTCCCCTTCCCTCAACGTCTGTCTGTCCCACCTGTGACAGGGACTGTGGTTCCCGTATTGGACTGTTTAGCCACCTAAGGACTCGTGTTTAGAGTGGAAGCAAGTCTTCCTCGATTCCGAGGGACTGCCGATGATGATGATGGTGATATGATGCTGCGTCCTCTTCCGTTTCAACTGCCTCCAAAAGTTTGTCACCATCCTCCGCCTGCTCCACGATGATATGCAGGCCGCGATCCTGACCAACGGTTCCACCACAGACCCAATCCACGTCCGGACCGGGGTCAAACAGGGCTGCGTCATCGCCCCCAACCCTCTTACATAAAAACATAAGAAATAGGAGCAGGAGTCGGCCATACGGCCCCTCGAGCCTGCTCCGCCATTTAATACCATCATGGCTGATCCGATCATGGACTCAGCTCCACTTCCCCGCCCGCTCCCCATAACCCTTCACTCCCTTATCGCTCAAACATCTGTCTATCTCCACCTTAAATATATTCAATGTCCCAGCCTCCACAGCTCTCTGGGGCAGAGAATTCCACAGATTTACAACCCTCTGAGAGAAGAAATTCCTCCTCATCTCAGTTTTAAATGGGCGGCCCCTTATTCTAAGACCATGCCCCCTAGTTCTAGTCTCCCCCATCAGTGGGAACATCCTCTCTGCATCCACCTTGTCAAGCCCCCTCATAATCTTATACATCTCGATAAGGTCACCTCTCATTCTTCTGAATTCCAATGAGTAGAGGCCCAACCTACTCAATCTCTCGATCTTTTGTTTCTTTTCTTGTCCCATTACCATCTCGCACCCTCGTCCCTTTAGTCATTTAATTTCCCCTGCCTTCCACCCTATCACAGACCTTCCCTTCTGTTCTTTCCTCCCCTCCCTCCCTTTCCCTGCCTCTGCACTTGCTTAATACCTGTCACATCTCTAACTTTCTCCAGTTCTGATGAGAGGTCATCGACCTGAAACGTTAACTCTGTTTCATTCTCTCCACAGATGGCTGCCAGACGTAGAATCGTCATAGAATGGTTACAGCACAGAAGGAGGCCAATGGGCCCATGCCGGCTCTCTGCAAGAGCACTTCAGCTAGTCCCACTCCCCCTCTGCCCCCCCCCCCCCCCGCCCTTTCCCTATAGCCTTGCAAATGTCCTTCCTTTGGGTACTTATCCAATTCCCTTCGGAAAGCCACGATTGAGTCTGTCTCCCTTTCAGGCAATGCATACCAGATCCTAACCACTCGCTGTGTAAAACAAGGTTTTTTTCTAATGTTGCCTTCGGTCCTTTTGCCATTCGCCTTAAATCTGACTTCGTCTGGTTCTCGACCCTTCCGCCAATGGGAACACTCTCCCTCTAAAAGATACACAAGGACAAAGTATTATTTAAATGGTGATGGCTCGGGAAGTGTGGATGTACAGAGGGACCTGGGTGTCCCTGTACACCAGTCATTGTAAGCAAACACGCAGGTGCAGCAAGCAGTGAGGGAGGCCAATGGTATGTTGGCCTTCATTGCAAGAGGGTTTGAGTACAGGAGCAAGAATGTCTTACTGCAGTTATACAGGGCCTTGGTGAGACCACACCTGGAGTATTGTGAGCAGTTTTGGTCTCCTTACCTAAGGAAGGATATACTTACCATAGAGGGAGAGCAGCGAAGGTTCACCAGACTGATTCCTGGGAGGGCAGGACTGCCGTATGAGGAGAGATTGGGTCGACTGGGCCTGTATTCACTAGAGTTTAGAAGAATGAGAGGGGACCTCATTGAAAGGTATAAAATTCTGACGGGGTTGGACAGACTGGATGCGGGGAGGACGGTTCCCCGGGGGCTGGGAAGTGTAGAACAAGGGCTCACACAGTCTCAGGATACGGGGGAGGAAATTTAGGAGCGAGATGAGGAGAAATGTTTTCACTCCGAGGGAGGTGAACCTGTGGAATTCTCTACCACAGGAGGCTGTGGAGGCCAAGTCACTGAATATATTTAAGAGGGAGATAGATAGATTTCTAGACACAAAAGGCATCAAGGGGTATGGGGAGACAGCGGGAATATGGTGTTGAGATAGAGGATCAGCCATGATCTTATTGAATGGTGGTGCAGGCTCGAAGGGCCGAATGGCCTACTCCTGCACCTATTTTCTATGTTTCTATCTACTCTCTCTAGACCCGCTTGAGTATTTCTGTTGTATTTTTTTTAATTCATTCACGGGATGTAGGCATCGCTGGCAAGGCCGGCATTTATTGCCCTTGAGAAAGTGGTGGTGAGCCACCTTCTTGAATATAACTGAGTGGCCATTTGAGAGTCAACCACATGGCTGTGGTTCTGGAGTCAGATAATGTCTCGGGTACGGACGACAGATTTCCTTCGCTAAAGGGCATTCGTGAACCAGTTGGGTTTTTACAATAATCCGGTCGTTTCATGTTTGATTTCGAGGGACTGCCTATGATGATGATGTGGGTTCAAGTCCCACCCCAGGGACTTGAGCATAAACAAACTAGGCTGACACTTCAGTGCAGTACTGAGAGAGCGCTGCACTGTCGGAGGGGCGGTACTGAGGGAGCGCTGCACTGTCGGAGGAGCAATACTGATGGAGTGCCACACTGTCGGAGGGGCAGTACTGAGGGAGTGCCGCACTGTCGGAGGGGCAGTGCTGAGGGAGCGCCGCACTGTCGGAGGGGCGGTACTGAGGGAGCGCCGCACTGTCGGAGGGGCAGTGCTGAGGGAGCGCCACACTGTCGGAGGGGCTGTACTGAGGGAGCGCCGCACTGTCGGAGGGGCGGTTCTGAGGGAGCGCCGCACTGTCGGAGGGGCAGTACTGAGGGAGCGCTGCACTGTCGGAGGAGCAATACTGATGGAGTGCCGCACTGTCGGAGGGGCAGTGCTGAGGGAGTGCCGCACTGTCGGAGGGGCGGTACTGAGGGAGTGCCGCACTGTCGGAGGGGCGGTGCTGATGGAGCGCCGCACTGTCGGAGGGGCGGTACTGAGGGAGCGCCGCACTGTCGGAGGGGCGGTACTGAGGGAGCGCCGCACTGTCGGAGGGGCGGTACTGAAGGAGCGGCGCACTGTCGGAGGGGCGGTACTGAGGGAGCGCCGCACTGTCGGAGGGGCAGTACTGAGGGAGCGCCGCACTGTCGGAGGGGCGGTACTGAAGGAGCGGCGCACTGTCGGAGGGGCAGTACTGAGGGAGTGCCGCACTGTCGGAGGGGCGGTACTGAGGGAGTGCCGCACTGTCGGAGGGGCGGTACTGAGGGAGCACCGCACTGTCGGAGGGGCGGTACTGAGGGAGCGCCGCACTGTCAGAGAGGCGGTACTGAAGGAGCGGCGGACTGTCGGAGGTGCAGTACTGAGGGAGCACCACACTGTCGGAGGGGCGGTACTGAGGGAGCGCCGTACTGCGCTGTCGGAGGGGCAGTACTGAGGGAGCGCCACACTGTCTGAGGGGCAGTACTGAGGGAGCGTCGCACTGTTGGAGGGGCAGTACTGAGGGAGCGCCGCACTGTCAGAGGGGCAGTACGGAGGGAACGCCGCACTGTTGAAGGTGTCGTTTTTCGGACGAGATGTTGAACAGAAGCCCCGTCTGCCCCCTCAGGTGGACGTAAAAGATCCCAGAGCAGGGGGGAGTTATACCCGGTGTCCTGGGGCCAATATTTATCCCTCAATCAAAATAACAAAAACAGACGACCTGGGTCATTACCACATTGCTGTGTGTGGGAGCTTGCTGTGCGCAAATTGGCGTTTCCCACATTACAACAGTGATTACACTCCAAAAGTACTTCATTGGCTGTAAAGCGCTTTGAGACGTCCGATGGTGGTGAAAAGCGCTCTTTGGCCAAGCTTTTGGTCACCTGCCCGGTGCAAATTTTAAAAATCTCATCATACTCCTGTGAACCTTTCACTACGCTAGAGGTGCTATATAAATACAGATTGTTGTTTAAGTTGTTTTGTGTGTGACTGCACTTTAAATTGCAAATTCCCCACCGTAACCCATCCCTTTTGCAGCTTTATAAGCCCTAGTCCGCAGATGGGCATGTTATTTAAGCAGATAAACTTCCTAAGTCTCCCCATCTTATTTTAAAACATCCCTTCCTGTAAATTGCATTGCAATTACATCATGCTTTTTAAGCCCTTTCGTCAGCCGCTGAATCACCCAACTTGTGACTGCTTCGGGCTGTCAATCAAAGTGCAGCTCCCGCCCCCGTGCACGGCTGCCATTGGTCAGCCGGCGACGGGCGGCGGCGCTGATTGGCCGGCGCGCCTGTCAATCACCGCCTCCCCGGGAGCTCGCCGGCTGCAGATACAGTGGGGAGAAATTGCCAGCAAATCCGACATCGCAGACTCGACAATGTGGATCATGAAATCTCAGCTCTCTCCAACAACTCAGCTGCACTTGCGCCACTGGCCCCATCTACACCACCAATGCAACGCCACAGTAAGTCTGGCTCTTCTGGATAATACTGAAAATGTTTAAAAATATATTTATAATCAAATAATACATGTAATCTTCAATTTCCCCTGTTGTGATGTGAACCCTTTGTCTCTCCTGTTCCCTTCCCACCCACACTCCTGCATTTATTTACCCCATTCCTCCTCCCTTAACTTTTACCCTTGGAGTAGAATGATGTCTCTTTTTAACTGTACCTTTTAAAGTTTACATAGCCAGGGTTTTAAATTAATGCGATCCCACCCAAGGCAAGACTTAGCTGAGTCAAATGTGTCGCCTGGTTAGCGCTCATAGAGCCACCCGCTGGTAAAGCCATACCCATAATCATTATCTGATGTTTCTGCTTTGTCTCACTATTTTCAACACACAGATTCAATGATTGAATGGTACACTGTCGGCTATGGCACTCTCGCCTCTGAGTCTGAAGGTTGTGCGGGGTCATAGTTCCACTTCAGATAATCTGAGCTGACACTCCCAGTGCTGTATTGAGGGAGCGCCACACTGTCGGAGGGGCAGTACTGAGGGAGCGGCGCACTGTCGGAGGGACAGTACTGATGGAAGGGCAATACTGAGGGAGCGCCACACTGTCGGAGGGGCAGTACTGAGGGAACTGTCGGAGGGGCGGTACTGAGGGAGCGCCGCACTGTCGGAGGGGCAGTACTGATGGAAGGGCAGTACTGAGGGAGCGCCGCACTGTCGGAGGGGCAGTACTGAGGGAGCGCCGCACTGTCGGAGGGGCAGTACTGATGGAAGGGCAGTACTGAGGGAGCGCCACACTGTCGGAGGGGCAGTACTGAGGGAACTGTCGGAGGGGCAGTACTGAGGGAGCGCCGCACTGTCGGAGGGGCAGTACTGATGGAAGGGCAGTACTGAGGGAGCGCCGCACTGTCGGAGGGGCAGTACTGATGGAAGGGCAGTACTGAGGGAGCGCCACACTGTCGGAGGGGCAGTACTGAGGGAACTGTCGGAGGGGCAGTACTGAGGGAGCGCCGCACTGTCGGAGGGGCAGTACTAAGGGAGTGTCGCACTGTCGGAGGTGTTGTCTTTCGGATGAGATGTAAAAGATCCTACGGGCGACTATTTCGAAGAAGAGCAGGGGCCAATATTTATCTCTCAAACAACGTAATTTAAAAAAAACATTATCTGGCCATTATCCACTCCCTCAGTACTGCCCCTCCGACAGTGCGGTGCTCCCTCAGCACTGCCCCTCCGACAGTGCGGCACTCCCTCAGTACCGCCCCTCCCACAGTGCGGTGCTCCCTCAGTACTGCCCCTTCCACGGTGCGGCGCTCCCTCAGTACTGCACTCGGAGTGTCAGTGCTCGAGTCCCTGGAGTGGGACTTGAACCCACAACCGTCCGACTCCGAGGCGAATGTCCTGCCCACTGAGCCCCCGCTGACACAGATGGGGAAATGAGCCAGGGTTCTTGCCCCTGATTGTTACGGCTGTGCAAGGGTAAACGATCACCCTCGATGACCTTTCACCTCCAAATGCCTTGATGCCCGGCCAGGTGGCCCCTGACCCCGAACCCCAGCGATTGGAGACAGTGCCTTTGAGTTTGGGGACAGAAAAAAATAATTCTCTCAGCTACGAGAAATGGAACAAAGATTTTTTTTTGAAGCTAATAAAATATTAATCCATCCGCAGATCTTGAGAAGACGAACAACCTCTGTGTGGACAACGTGATTAAAGGTATAATCACCTTCCCCATTCCATCCTTTTTCAGTCAGTACTCTTCCATCGTTACTGCCCGTTCCACGTCTCATTGAGACTCCCAGTTCTTGAGCAAAAGAATGTTCAAATGGAGTGAGCAAGTCTTGCTGCAGCTGTACAGGGCTTTGGTGAGACCGCACCTGGAGTACTGTGCACAGTTTTACATAAGAACATAAGAAATAGGAGTAGGAGTGGGCCATTCGGCCCCTCGAGCCTGCTCCACCATTCAATAAGATCACGGCCGATCTAATCTTGGGCTCAGCTCCACTTCCCCGCCCGCTCCCCATAACCCTCGACTCCCTTATCGTTCAAAAATCTGTCTATCTCCGCCTTAAATATATTCAATGACCCAGCCTCCACAGCTCTCTGGGGCAGAGAATTCCACAGATTTATAACCCTCTGAGAGAAGAAATTCCTCCTCATCTCCGTTTTAAATGGGCGGCCCCTTATTCTGAGACTGTGACCCCTAGTTCTAGATTTCCCCACGAGGGGAAACATCCTCTCTGCATCTACCCTGTCAATCCCCCTCATAATCTTTTACGTTTCAGTAAAATGAAGTTCGGGACCTGGAACTTCAAAATGCTGCGGTACAGTGGGACCTGGGGGTCCTTGTGCATGAAACGCAAAACGTTAACATGCAGGTACAGCAAGTAATTAGGAAGGCAAATGGAATGTTGGCCTTTATTGCAAGGGAATGGAGTATAAAAGCAGGGAAGTCCTGCTGCAGTTATACGGGGTATTGGTGAAGCCACACCTGGAGTACTGCGTGCAGTTTTGGTCTCCATATTTAAGGAAGGAAATACTTGCATTGGAGGCAGTTCAGAGAAGGATCACTCGGTTGATTCCGGAGATGAGGGGGTTGACTTATGAAGAAAGGTTGAGCAGGTTGGGCCTCTACTCATTGGAGTTCAGAAGAATGAGAGGTGATCTTATCGAAACGTATAAGATTCTGAGGGGGCTGGACAGGGTAGATGCAGAGAGGATGTTTCCCCTTGTGGGGGAGACTAGAACTGGGGGCATAGTTTCAGAATAAGGGGCCGCCCGTTTAAGACTGAGATGAGGAGGAATTTCTTCTCTCAGAGGGTTGTAAATCTGTGGAATTCTCTGCCCCAGAGAGCTGTAGAGGCTGGGACATTGAAGAAATTTAAGGTGGAGATAGACAGATTTTTGAGCGATAAGGGAGTGAAGGGTTATGGGGAGCGGGCGGGGAAGTGGAGCTGAGTCCATGATCGGATCAGCCATGATCGTATTAAATGGCGGAGCAGGCTCGAGGTGCCGTATGGCCGACTCCTGCTCCTATTTCTTATGTTCTTATGATCCTCATGGACAACCCCAGCAGCGACAGACCGGAACAACAGAGACTGTCATCGGTCCCACATTGGTCTCATCAGTCACCTGAGAACTCGTTTTAGTGTGGAAGCAAGTCATCCTCGACTCCGGGGGACTACCTGAGAAGGAGAAGTTGTCCAGGTGCATCCCATGTAGAGGACAAAGTAGGCAGTGTCTAAATTTTAAACCCTTCCCCATTAAATCTCCAATGAGGTTATTTCCCGTTAAAGCTCCAGCAATTAAGCGACAGTATTACATTTGCAGAGCAGGATTAAATACGATGTTCATCGACGGCAACAACAGCTGTCACCTTGACTAAATACTCCCCCCTCCCCCCTGCCCCCCCACTCTCCAGTGTGTTCATAAACATGTTGCAACATGGAGTTATCTCCAATCTGGAATCTAATCTTAAGTCTCAGACATCTGCTCATGTGCTTTCAAGCTCACACCCAGGGTTTTCTGTCGGAAGCTCCTGATGTGAATGCCTCTGTTCAATCATACCCAGGGGTGGTGCTTACCTCTTCTTCGACTCAGGACGTCCCCCGGAATCGAGGATGACTTGCTTCCACACTGAGTTCTCAGGTGACTGCTGAGACCAATGCAGGACCCGCAGTCTCTGTCACAGGCGGTGTCTGGGGCAGACGGTGGGCGGAGGGACAGGTGGGTGGGGTGCCTGGGTTGCCGTGCGCTCCTGCCGCTGTCTGCGCTTGGCCTCCGCACGCTCCCGGCAAAGAGACTCGAGGTGTTTGGCGCCCTCCCGGATGCTTCTCCTCC
The DNA here is from genome assembly GCF_044704955.1 of Pristiophorus japonicus. Classification (NCBI taxonomy): domain Eukaryota; kingdom Metazoa; phylum Chordata; class Chondrichthyes; family Pristiophoridae; genus Pristiophorus; species Pristiophorus japonicus. The sequence continues at coordinate 38,572,865 of NC_092011.1, forward strand.
ACTCTGAGCGGTCTTGGGCCGGGGATGCCCAAGGGACGGTGGGGATAGAAACATAGGAAATAGGTGCAGGAGTAGGCCCTTCGAGCCTGCACTGCCATTCAATGAGTTCATGGCTGAACATACAACTTCAGTACCCCATTCCTGCTTTCTCGCCATACCCCTAGTAGTAAGGACTACATCTAACTCCTTTTTGAATACATTTAGTGAATTGGCCTCAACAATTTTCTGTGGCAGAGAATTCCACAGGTTCACCACTCTCTGGGTGAAGAAGTCTCTCCTCATCTCAGTCCTAAATGGCTTACCCCTTATCCTTAGACTGTGTCCCCTGGTTCTGGACTTCCCCAACATTAATAAGAACATAAAAACATAAGAATTAGGAACAGGAGTAGGCCATCTATGATTTTGCAAGCTTGGCAGGCCTACATAAATGTCACCCTGATGACCCTGGTGAGGTCGTTGAACTTCTTGCGACATTGTGTGCCAGTTCTGGCCACCACGACTGCCGCTGACACCTCCAGTGCTATCTCCCGCCAGATTCTCTTGAAAATGCCAGGCAAAGGCCCCCCTGCCCCAACAAGATGGAGTAAGACCACCTCCCTTCAACGGCCTGCACTGAGGCCTCAGCAGCCGCTGCAGACAATCGACTGGCGTGCTGCCTGCCCTCTGGCTGTGCCATCTCTCCCCAACACAGCAAAATCCAACCCCTGCAGTCACTTGTGAGCTCGCTGGTGCCTCAGCAGGTTGGTGACTGAGTGAATCCCTTCCCGCACTCGAAGCAGGTGAACGGTCTCTCCCCAGTGTGAACCCTTCAACTAGGCTGGAGTTTAATATTTTGGTATTTCAAACAGTGTGTCGATATTTGATGTCTCCAAGATAAGAGGAGACTAATTGATGTCCTGCCACTGACTGCTCCATTTTTGATCGGGGCGGAGCAGCGGTGAGAGATCGGGGCCGAGGAGCATCATGATCGGGGTCCAGGAGAGGCGAGGGCCCAGGGGCAGCACGGGCCCAGCCCACACTGTGCGATATGTGGGCGCACTGGGTCCGTGCAGCAGAGCAGGTTTCCCGTCGTCCTGGTTAACCCTTGCCACTGGACCGAGACCTCGCTCTGTCAAGCCCCGTGTGGTGGCTGGTGTGCAACGGTCACCCCACGTTAAAACAATCCACCCACAGGCATCTTCCACCCTTCAGGATGTAGTTCGGGATCTGGAATATTAGGTCCTTCATTGAAGCACCTGTGAACTCATCCTTTTTGGTGTGGAAGCGATACGAGGGACCGCCTAATACTATACTCTCCTAAAGTCTCTGAAATGGACCGGGTTGGCTGCACATGTGCGCAGGGAACCGTATCGCCCTCAAGAACCGACTGCGCCCGGTAAAATTGAAAGACGCAAAATGCCGAACATTTTTAACGTCGCCGTTTTCGGGTGAGGGGCTAAAATATCCTTGTGTAACGCCTGATTTCGCACCCCCCCCCCCTCCCCGATCATGAAACCTCACTTTCTGGCGGAATTTGCAGACGAGGACGTAAATTTTTTCCCCGCTGCCATTACCGCCCCGAAATCGCAAAAGCCAAAAATCCAGCCCATAATACGATTCTCCCCGCAAAGAGCGGTTAGAAGTGTGGAACTCTGTCCCACACAAAGCAGCAGATGCGGCCTCAACTAATAACTTTAAATCTGAGATCAACAGACGAGGACGTAAAAGTATATGGAGGCAAGGCAGGTGGATGGAGGGAAGGAATCAGCCATGATATCATTGAGAAGAGGCTCTCAATGGTCTCCCTTCCCTCAGAGCCTCTTTCTTTTTCCTCTCCTTGTCTCTAATGGCCATTCACACCCTATCTCGATCAATGTTTCTCTAACTCCTGTCATGACCATTTGAATTACATAAGAACATAAGAATTAGGAACAGGAGTAGGCCATCTAGCCCCTCGAGCCTGCTCTACCATTCAACAAGATCATGGCTGATCTGGCCGTGGACTCAGCTCCACTTACCCGCCCTCTCCCCGTAACCCTTAATTCCCTTATTGGTTAAAAATCTATCTATTTGTGACTTGAATACATTCAATGAGCTAGCCTCAACTGCTTCCTTGGGCAGAGAATTCCACAGATTCGCAACCCTCTGGGAGAAGAAATTCCTTCTCAACTCGGTTTTAAATTGGCTCTCCCCGTATTTTGAGGCTGTGCCCCCTAGTTCTAGTCTCCCCGACCAGTGGAAACAACCTCTCTGCCTCTATCTTGTCTATCCCTTTCATTATTTTAAATGTTTCTATAAGATCACCCCTCATCCTTCTGAACTCCAACGAGTAAAGACCCAGTCTACTCAATCTATCATCATAAGGTAACCCCCTCATCTCCGGAATCAGCCGAGTGAATCGTCTCTGTACCCCCTCCAAAGCTAGTATATCCTTCCTTAAGTAAGGTGCACGCAGTACTCCAGGTGCGGCCTCACCAATGCCCTGTACAGTTGCAGCAGGACCTCCCTGCTTTTGTACTCTTGATGTTGATGTTGCACTTTTTGCCAAGGAGGCTTTGCGGGTGCCCTTGAAACGTTTCCACTGCCCACCTTTGGCTCGCTTTCCGTGTCGGAGCTCGGAATAGAGCGCTTGTTTTGGGAGTCGAGTGTCGGGCATACGGACTACGTGGCCCGTCCGTCGGAGCTGGTCGTGTGGGGTCAGTGCTTCGATGCTGGGGATGTTGGCCTGGGTGAGAACACTGACTTTGGTGCGCCTATCCTGCCAAAGGATTTGCAGGATTCTGCGGAGGCAGCATTGGTGGTACGTCTTCAGTGCTTTGAGGTGCCAACTGTACATAGTCCATGTCTCTGAAGCATGTGCGTGCATGTGCGCGCATGTCCCTTCGGTTTGTGTAATCAGCAAAAGTTCTGCGTTCCTGTAGCGGTGTTGTTGCATGTGTTATCGTCACCCTCCACCCGCCCTGTGACCTGACTGGCCCTGCATATTTGTCACCCCGTGCAGTTTATCGAGACGTGCTGGAGATGATGTCAGAGCCACCAGCTTCCACTGCCTTGCCCTCTGCCCCTGCCCAACTGTCGGGGCAGGAGCTGGAGACGTGGCTGGAGGACCTCGAGAGTGTCCTGACCCCGTCGGAGGAGGGAAGAAAGCTGGGCCAGCTGTGGCTGGGGGATATCGACAGCATCCTGTACCCCTCACCCCCAGGGAACCCTCCTCCGGGTGACAGCAGGAAGCTTCGCCAACTGTGGCTGGAGGATATCGACAGCGTTCTGTACCCTTCTTCACCACCAAGCAACACAGCGCAAGACAGCAAGACATTCAGCCAACTCTGGTTGGATGACCTGGAGACCATTCTCTACCCTTCTTCAGCTGGGGACTCATCGGAACACAACAAGAAGCTAGACCTGGCTCCGCAATTCACGCAGGTAAGAGAGACTGAGGCAAATGGTATCTTGGCCTTTATTGCAAGGAGGATAGCGTATAAAAGCAGGAAAGTCTTGCTCCAGTTATACAGGGTATTGGTGAGGCCACACCTGGAGTACTGCGTGCAGTTTTGGTTTCCGTATTTAAGGAGGGATATATTTGCATTGGAGGCAGTTCAGAGAAGGTTCACTCGGTTGATTCCGCAGATGAGGGGTTTGTCTTATGAGGAAAGGTTGAGTAGGTTGGGCCTCTACTCATTAGAATTCAGAAGAATGAGAGGTGATCTTATCGAAACATAGGATTCTGAGGGGGCTCGACAAGGTGGATGCCGAGAGGATGTTTCCCCTCGTGAGGGAATCTAGAACTAGGGGGTCGCCAATTTAAAACTGAGATGAGGAGGAATTTCTTCTCTCAGAGGGTTGTAAATCTGTGGAATTCTCTGCCCCAGAGAGCTGTGGGGGCTGGGACATTGAATATATTTAAGGTGGAGATAGACAGATTTTTGAGCGATAAGGGAGTGAAGGGTTATGGGGAGCGGGCGGGGAAGTGGAGCTGAGTCCATGATCGGATCAGCCATGGTCGTATTAAATGGTGGAGCAGGGTCGAGGGGCCGAATGGCCGACTCCTGCTCCTATTTCTCATGTTCTACTTCCACTTCCGTAACATCGCCGCTGAAACCGTCATCTGTGCCTTTTGTTACTGTCCGACTCTTCACTATTCCCAGCGCTCTCATGGCCAGCTCCCATCTTCCAGGCTACATAAACTTCAGCTGCCCCCGTGTCCTAACTCGCACCCAGTCCCGCTCACCCATCACCCCCTGTGCTCACTGCCCCCGTGTCCTAACTCGCACCCAGTCCCACTCACCCATCACCCCCTGTGCTCACTGACCCCGTGTCCTAACCCGCACCCAGTCCCACTCACCCATCACCCCCTGTGCTCACTGCCCCCGTGTCCTAACTCGCACCGAGTCCCGCTCACCCATCACCCCCTGTGCTCACTGACCCCGTGTCCTAACTCGCACCGAGTCCCGCTCACCCATCACCCCCTGTGCTCACTGCCCCGTGTCCTAACTCACACCGAGTCCCGCTCACCCATCACCCCCCGTGTCCTAACCCGCACCCAGTCCCGCTCATCCATCACCCCCTGTGATCACTGCCCCGTGTCCTAACTCGCACTGAGTCCCGCTCACCGACCTACAGTGGCTCCCGGTTAAGCAACGCCTCGATTTCAAAATTCTTATCCTTGTTTTCAAATCTCCTCCCTATCTCTGTAACCTCCTCCAGCCCCTACACCCCTCCCTATCTCTGTAACCTCCTTCAGCCCCTTACCCCCTCCCTATCTCTGTAATCTCCTCCAGCCCCTTACCCCCTCCCTATCTCTGTAACCTCCTCCAGCCCCTACACCCATCCCTATCTCTGTAACCCCCTCCAGCCACTACACCCCTCCCTATCTCTGTAACCTCCTCCAGCCCCTACACCCCTCCCTATCTCTGTAACCTCCTCCAGCCCCTTACACCCCTCCCTATCTCTGTACCTCCTCCAGCCCCAACACCCCTCCCTATCTCTGTAACCCCCCTCCACCCCTAAGTACACTAATCTTTGAAGGTAGCAGGACAAGTTGAGAAGAAAGACTTGCATTTATATAGCGCCTTTCACGACCACCGGACGTCCCAAAGTGCTTTACAGCCAATGAAGTACTTTTGGAGTGTAGTCACTGTTGTAATGTGGGAAACGAGACAGCCCATTTGCACACAGCAAGCTCCCACACACAGCAATGTGATAAATGAACATATATTTTTTCTTATGTTGATTGAGGGATAAATATTGGCCCCAGGACACCGGAGAGAACTCCTCCTGCTCCTCTTCCAAATAGTGCCACCTGAGAGCAGACTGTTTTAACATCTCATCTGAAAGACAGCACCTCCGACAGTGCGGAACTCCCTCAGCACCGCCCCTCCGACAGTGCGGCGCTCCCTCAGTACTGCCCCTCCGACAGTGCGGTGCTCCCTCAGTACTGACCCTCCGACAGTGCGGCGCTCCCTCAGTACTGACCCTCCGACAGTGCGGCGCTCCCTCAGTACTGACCCTCCGACAGTGCTGCGCTCCCTCAGTACCGCCCCTCCGACAGTGCGGCGCTCCCTCAGTACCGCCCCTCCGACAGTGCTGCGCTCCCTCAGTACTGCCCCTCCGACAGTGCGGCACTCCCTCAGTACCGCCCCTCCGACAGTGCGGCGCTCCCTCAGTACTGCCCCTCCGACAGCGCAGTATGGCGCTCCCTCAGTACTGCCCCTCCGACAGTGCTGCGCTCCCTCAGTACCGCCCCTCCGACAGTGCGGCGCTCCCTCAGTACCGCCCCTCCGACAGTGCGGCGCTCCCTCAGTACTGCCCCTCCGACAGTGCGGCACTCCCTCAGTACCGCCCCTCCGACAGTGCGGCGCTCCCTCAGTACTGCCCCTCCGACAGCGCAGTATGGCGCTCCCTCAGTACAGCCCCTCCGACAGTGCGGCGCTCTCTCAGTACCACCCCTCCGACAGTGCGGCGCTCCCTCAGTACCGCCCCTCCGACAGTGCGGCGCTCCCTCAGTACCACCCCTCCGACAGTGCGGCGCTCCCTCAGTACTGCCCCTCCGACAGTGCGGCACTCCCTCAGTACTGCCCCTCCGACAGTGCGGCGCTCCCTCAGTACAGCCCCTCCGACAGTGCGGCGCTCCCTCAGTACTGCCCCTCCGACAGTGCGGCACTCCCTCAGTACTGCCCCTCCGACAGTACGGCACTCCCTCAGTACTGCCCCTCCGACAGTGCGGCACTCCCTCAGTACTGCCCCTCCGACAGTGCGGCGCTCCCTCAGTACCGCCCCTCCGACAGTGCGGCGCTCCCTCAGTACTGCCCCTCCGACAGTGCGCCGCTCCCTGTCATCATCGGCAGCCCCTTGGAATCGAGGAAGACTTGTTTCCACTCCCAAAGTGAGTTCTCTGGTGGCTGAACAGTCCAATACGAGAGACACAGACCCTGTCACAGGTGGGACAGACATTCGTCGAGGGAAGGGGTCGGTGGGGCTGGTTTGCCGCACGCTCCTTCCGCTCTGCGCTTGACCTCTTCACGTTCCTTGCGTCAAGACTCGAAGAACTCCCGGATGCACTTTCTCCACTTCGGGCGTTCTTCGGCCAGAGTCTCCCAGGTATCAGTGGTGATGTCGCCCTTAATAGGGAGGCTTTGAGGATGTCCTTGTAACGCTTCCGCTGCCCACCTTTGGCTTGTTTGCCATGGGGGACCTCCGCATAAAGCATTTGCTTTGGGAGTCTCGTGTCTGGGGCATGCGGACAATGTGGCCTACCCAGCGGAGCTGGTCGAGTGTGGTCAGTGCTTCGATGCTGGGGATGTTGGGCCTGGTCGAGGACGCTAACGTTGGTGCGTCTGTCCTCCCGGGGGATTTGCAGGATCTTGCGGAGACATCGTTGGTGGTATTTCTCCAGCGACTTGAGGTGTCTACTGTACATGGTCCGTGTCTCTGAGCCATACAGGAGGGCGGGTATCACTACAGCCCTGTAGACCATGAGCTTGGTGATAGATTTGAGGGCCTGGTCTTCAAACACTCTTTTCCTCAGACGGCCTCTCAGTACTGCCCCTCCGACAGTGCGGCGCTCCCTCAGTACTGCCCCTCCGACAGTGCGGCGCTCCCTCAGTACTGCACTGTCAGCCTAGATTTATTTTGTGTTCAATCCCCTGGAGTGGGACTTAACCCACAACCTTCTGATTCGGAGGAGTGTACGCTACCCACTGAGCACAGCTGACAATGAGGCTTCGAGCACCCCAAAGCAAGGAAGTTATTGCGAAACACTAGTTAGATCCCAGCTGGAGTACTGTGTCCAATTCTGGGCCCCGCACTGTAGGGAGGGTGTGAAGGCCTTGGAGAGGGTACAGAGGGAGATTGACCAGAATGGTTCCAGGGGATGAGGGCCTTGAGTTATTCGGAGAGACTGGAGGAGCTGGGGTTGTTCTTGGAGCAGGTCAAGATGGAGATTTGATAGGTGTTCAAAATTACCAGGGAGCTTTGATGGAGTAGATCGGGGAGAAACTGTTCCCCGGGGGCAGGAGGGTGGGGTAACCAGAGGGACACAGATTGACGATAATCGGCGATGGAACCAGAGGGGGCGATGGGGAGAATGTGTTTACGCAGCGAGTTGTTGTGATCGGGGAACGCGCTGCCTGAAAGGGCGGTGGGAGCAGATTCAATCGTGACTTTCAAACCGGGAATTGGGTAAATACTGGAAGGGGAAAAATTCACAGGGCTGTGGGGGAAAGGGCAGGGGAGGGGGGAGTGGGACTGATTGGGTCGCTCTGTCACAGCACGGGCAACGATGGGCCCAGTGGGATCCTCCTGTGCTGTATCGTTCTGTGATTCTAACTCTTGTTCTGTTGTCTCTTAGCTCGAAGCTCGGTCGCCCGGACATGGCGAGCGACCCCAGATCTTCTGCCCGCTGGCGGGCGAGGTGGACACCGGCGATATTCTGAGCACCATCGACTTCGGCCAAAGCCAGGACCTCTTCGGCGTCTTCCCGGCGGGGGGGCCGCCAGTCGGCGGACGGGAGGAGGAAGAGGAGCGCCAGCCCGGCGCGACAAGCACGTCCCCACCCTCGTCCCCACCGCCCTCCTCGTCCAGCAACGGGAGGCGCGGAGCCAAGAGGAGGGGCCAGCGGGGGGCGGACGGTGACTGTGGCTGTGCCAAGTCCAGCCGCGGAGGTACGGAGCAGGGCCAGGAGCGGCAGGTGGCGGAACTGACGGCGGAGAACGAGCGTCTGCGGGCGAGAATTGACCAGCTCGCCGCAGAGGTCCAGGAGGCCCGGAGGATGCTCATTGAGAGAATGGTCAACGCCAACTGAGCCGTCGGGGGGGGGGGGGCAATTTCCCAGTCGCAAAAGCCCCTCTTTTGAGTTTTTTGTATCTTCGGAAATCATCACCCATCCAACATTCCTCATCGAATGAAGACTTGTCGTGTGTCTCTGGTTCTGGCCCAGTTGAGTGTATCTTGATACGGGATGACCGAAATAGGGCCCTGGTGAGACCACACCTGGAGTATTGTGCACAGTGTCGGTCTGCTTACCAAAGGAAGGATATACTGGCCATAGAGGGAGTGCAGCGAAGGTTCACCAGACTGATTCCTGGGATGGGGGGGGATTGTCCTATGGAGGAGAGATTGAGCAGACTGGGCCGATATTCTCTAGCGTTTAGAAGAATGAGGGGTGATCTCATTTGAGACATATAAAATTCTTACAGGGCTCGACAGGGTAGATGCAGGGAGGATGTTTCCCCCCGGGCTGGGGAGTCTAGAACCAAGGGTCACACAGTCTCAGGATAAGGGGTCGGCCATTGAGGACTGAGATGAGGAGGAATTTCTTCACTCAGAGGGGGGTGAATCTTTGGTACTCTCTGCCCCAGAGGGCTGTGGAGGCTCAGTCGTTGAGTGTATTCAAGGCTGAGATCGCTAGATTTTTGGATATTAAGGGAATCGAGGGATCGGGCGGGAAAGTGGAGTTGAGGTCGAAGATCAGCCGTGATCTCATTGAATGGCGGAGCAGGCTCGAGGGGCCGAATGGCCTGCTCTTGCTCTTATATTGTAGAGAAGACTCAAAAGGCGTGGTTTACTTGGGACTAAACTCTTGATCCAGATTGTCGGGGGCCTTCCCCACACCCGAGAGCTCCCTATTAATAACAATTAGGGAGCTGCCTTACTCCACAGTGATCAACAAGGGCTTGAACTGAGTTGTTGCCTCCTGTGTAGCAAAGCATTCAGTGGCCCTCTACACGTGGAGGCATTGGTCAGGAAGTAATGGTCAAGGGAGAGGAATGAAAGCATGGTGAGAGGTAGGGTTTGAAGGAAGGAAGGAGGGAAGAGATAACTATTTATATAGCACCTTTAATGGGATAAAATACCCCCAAGGCGGTGTTAGATAAATTTGACACCAAGCCACAGAAATTAAGGCAGATGATCAAAAGCTTGTTTAAAGAGGTAGGTTTTAAGACGCGTCTTAAAGGAGGAAAGAGAGGTGGCAGTGGAGAGGTTTAGGGAGGGAGTTCCAGAGCTTGGGGCCCAGGCAACAGAAGGCACGGCCACCGGTCATTGGGCAGTTATAATCGGGGATGTACAAGAGGCCAGAATTTGTGGAGCGCAGACATCTTGTGGGATTGTGAGGCTGAAAAAGATGAGAAAGATAGGGAGAGGTGAGGGCCATAGAGGGATTTGTAAAGGATGAGAATTTTGAAATCGAGGCGTTGTTTAACCGGGAGCCAATGTAGATCAGAAGGCTCAGGGCTGATGGGTGAGCGGGACTCGGTATGAGTTAGTACGAGAGGTGTAGGAACACAATGCAAGGGGAAGTAATGGCCAGAGTGAAACACTCTGTTCCTAAATTCAACTCTCTTCTGTTGTCTTTTTGCCCGAACCCTGGTCCTCTGACCCCTAGAGGGCGAAGCCAACACCCAACAATATTCCAAGTACCATTGAGGAACAGAGGGACTTTGGAGTGCAGGTCCACAGATCCCTGAAGGTAGCAGGCCAGGTTGATAATGTGGTTAAGAAGGCATACGGAATACTTGCCTTTATTAGTCGAGGCATGGAATACAAGAGCAGGGAGGTTATGCTTGAACTGTATAAAACACTGGTTAGGCCACAGCTGGAGTACTGCGTGCAGTTCTGGTCACCACATTACAGGAAGGATGTGATTGCACTGGAGAGGGTGCAGAGGAGATTTACCAGGATGTTGCACTGGAGAGGGTACAGAGGAGATTTACCAGGATGTTGCCTGGCGAGGGTACAGAGGAGATTTAACAGGATGTTGCACTGGAGAGGGTACAGAGGAGATTTACCAGGATGTTGCACTGGAGAGGGTACAGAGGAGATTTACCAGGATGTTGCACTGGAGAGGGTGCAGAGGAGATTTACCAGGATGTTGCACTGGAGAGGGTACAGAGGAGGTTTACCAGGATGTTGCACTGGAGAGGGTACAGAGGAGATTTACCAGGATGTTGCCTGGAGGAGGTACAGAGGAGATTTACCAGGATGTTGCACTGGAGAGGGTACAGAGGAGATTTACCAGGATGTTGCCTGGAGAGGGTGCAGAGGAGATTTACCAGGATGTTGCACTGGAGGGGGTACAGAGGAGATTTACCAGGATGTTGCCTGGACTGGAGAATTTTAGCGATGAGAAAGGATTGGATAGGCTGGGTTGTTTTCTTTGGAACAGAGGAGGCTGAGGGGAGACCTGATTGAGGTGTATAAAATTATGAGGGGCTTGGATAGAAAGGACCCGTTTCCCTTGGCAGGGGTCAACAACCAGGGCGCATAGATTTAAAGTAATTGGGGGGAGGTTTAGAGGGGATTTGAGGGGAAATGTCTTCACCCAGAGGGTGGTGGGGGTCTGGGGCGGAACTCGCTGCCTGAAAGGGTGGTAGAGGCAGAAACCCTCACCACATTTGGATGTGTGCTTGAAGTACTGTAACCTACAGGGCTACGGACCGAGAGCGGGAAAGTGGGATTAGGCTGGGTAGCTCTTTGTCGGCCGGCGCGGACACGATGGGCCGAAATGGCCTCCTTCTGTGAATTAGTTCAGAGCTCAAACTGGGTGCAGTGATGTTATTTCGTGTGGTTTCCCACTGATTCCTGGCAATCTCCTGTGGTAAGTGGCAATGTCCACCATGCCAATACCCTAAGAGACCACTGGTTTAACTACCTAACTCTGGACATCCCTGCTGTCCATCAATGTTGAGGCAGGAGTTTTTCATTCCATCCCCTCCACCGCGATCTCAGTCACCCTCCTGTGTGTATATAAATTGATCAGGGGCTAACAACTGGTGCATGTGATGTGGGGTGGGAGGGGATTATTGATGACACACATGACCACGGTTCAGGATCGGAAACAGACAAACACGTGTACTGAGCTCAAACTCGACTCCCGCATCCGGGCACGTATATGCAAAAAAGACGCACAGTAGGATGTTAAACACTTTGTGTGTGTGTGTGTGTGTGTGTGTGTGTGTGTGTTAAATGGGTTCGCACCTCACTGCAAGTAATAAAATGTAACGCACAAACTTGTACGATCGGCGACACACAGGTGGCAAACTTTGGGTGTGTTCGTTCGATCACGAGCATGTGAATTTCCACAATTGTAACCCATTCCGTCTGGCTGGAAGACATCGAGTCAACCATGCCTGCTGCGCCTCTCATCTATACTCCTGATCTTGTTGGTTGTTGCAGCAACATTATTAACGATTATTATATATTGTATGCATGGAGTTACTGTAAATTTTGTTTTTCACTTTGACTATTAAAAGGATGGTTGTACCTTCTCTGTCTCTCTTCTGTGTTGGTTTTTACTTGGTTTCAAGTAACTTGTACTTACACAGCGCGTTTAAACGTTAGTAAAACGCCCCACGGTGCTTCACAGGAGCCATTAACAAAATCAGACACCGAGCCACATAAGGAGATATTGGGGTCAGGTGGCCAAAAAGGTCGGTTTGAAGGAGCCTCTTAAAAGGAGAGAGGGGTTTAGGGAGGGAATTCCAGAGCCTGGGGCCCAGGCAGCTGAAGGCATGGCCGCCGATGGCGGAGCGATGGAAATCGGGGGATGGGCAAGAGGGCAGAATTGGTGGAGCGCTGAGATCACGGAGGGGTTGTAGGGGACTGGATGGGGGAGTAACTTTAGGGAGGGTGTGAAGGCCTTGGAGAGGGTGCAGAGGGAGATTGACCAGAATGGTCCCGGGGGGGATGAGGGACTTCAGTGACGTGGGGAGACTGGAGAAGCTGGGGTTGTTCTCCTTGGAGCAGAGAAGGTTAAGGGGGAGATTTAATAGAGGGGTTCACAATCAGGAGGGGTTTTGATGGAGTAGATCGGGGAGAAACTGTTCCCCGGGGGCAGGAGGGTGGGGTAACCAGAGGGACACAGATTGACGATAATCGGCGATGGAACCAGAGGGGGAGATGGGGAGAATGTGTTTACGCAGCCAGTTGTTGGGATCGGGAACGCGCTGCCTGAAAGGGCAGTGGGAGCAGATTCAATCGTGACTTTCAAAACCGGGAATTGGGTAAATACTGGAAGGGGAAAAATTCACAGGGCTGTGGGGGAAAGGGCAGGGGGGAGTGGGACTGATTGGGTCGCTCTGTCACAGAGCTGGCACAGCACGGGCAACGATGGGCCCAGTGGGATCCTCCTGTGCTGTCATTCTATGATTCGCTGCTTTCACAGTGAGAGAGACTGCTCATTTTAAATTAAAAAGGTTTATTTTCCATTCCAACACTTGCTGCAGTTTCACAATTCACATCAGCGAGAATTCGAACCGTCGCCAAAGGCGGGTTCCCAAGCAACATGCTAACCCACTCCCCACCACCCTTCCCCTCCCACCCCCCCCCCCAACCACACCTCTACCTGACACCCGTTTCTGCCCGAACCCCACACCCTTCCCCTCCCCCCCTCCCTGACATCCTTTTCTGCCCGAACCCCACACCCTTCCCCTCCCCCCCTCACCCTCTCTCCCCCCTCCCTGACATCCGTTTCTGCCCGAACCCCACACCCTTCCCCTCCCCCCTCACCCTCCCTCCCCCCTCACCCCTCCGACACCCGTTTCTGTCCGAACCCCACACCCTTCCCCTCCCCCCCCTCACCCTCCCTCCCCCCTCCCCCCTCCCTGACACCCGTTTCTGCCCGAACCCCACACCCTTCCCTCCCCCCCTCACCCTCCCTTCCCCCTCCGACACCCGTTTCTGCCCGAACCCCACACCCTTCCCCTCCCCCCCTCACCCTCCCTCCCCCCTCCCTGACACCCGTTTCTGCCCGAACCCCACACCCTTCCCCTCCTCCCCCCTCTCCCTCCCTCCTCCCTCCCCCCTCCCTGACACCCGTTTCTGCCCGAACCCCACACCCTTCCCCTCCCCCCCACCCCCCCTCACCCCTCCGACACCCGTTTCTGCCCGACCCCCCACACCCCTGCACGGCCGGAAGTCCCTCTTGGTAACGAACACGCGAAGGAGGGGTGAGCAGATAACCCTTCCGATCGAGTGGGTGGGGTGGCGAAGGGTAGCTGCAGATTCTCGGCTGGTTTGGGAGAGTGGGGCAGGGATGGCGAGGAGGGAGAATCAGGAGACGGGGAGGGGGGGGGGGGGCAGAGTCGGTCGGTTGGTGGCAAGGAACTAAAAGCCAGCAGCAGACTTCCTGGCATCTTGCCGGCAGCCGGTCACTCACTCAGTTTTTGCCCTCCGCCAGCGACAGGCGTTTCTTCAGGTCCAGCAGCACGGCCACTTCGGCCGTGACCAGCGACTTCTCCGCTTTCTGGGCCTTCAACTCACGGACCCGATTAGCCTGGATAGAGGGGAGAGGGGGGAACAGAGAGAGAGAGAGGGGGGAACCAGAGAGAGAGAGAGAGAGAGGGGGGAACCAGAGAGAGAGAGAGGGGGGAACCAGAGAGAGAGAGAGAGAGAGGGGGGAACCAGAGAGAGAGAGAGAGGGGGGAACCAGAGAGAGAGAGAGAGAGGGGGGGGAACCAGAGAGAGAGAGAGAGGGGGAACCAGAGAGAGAGAGGGGGAACCAGAGAGAGAGAGAGAGAGAGGGGGGAACCAGAGAGAGAGAGAGAGAGAGAGAGGGGGAACCAGAGAGAGAGAGAGAGAGAGGGGGAACCAGAGAGAGAGAGAGAGGGGGAACCAGAGAGAGAGAGAGAGAGAGAGAGGGAACCAGAGAGAGAGAGAGAGAGGGGGAACCAGAGAGAGAGAGAGAGAGAGAGGGGGAACCAGAGAGAGAGAGAGAGAGGGGGAACCAG